>NC_140954.1:18551411-18761411 GCF_014529385.1 Adiantum capillus-veneris
TTCATGACATGCTCCCAGAAGCTTCATCCCGTCCCAGAAGCCCATGTTCCTCTTCTCAAATTCAAGTTCCAAGGCATTTCAGTAGATCTGTTGTATGCAAGGCTTGCGCTTTGGGTCATTCCAGAGGACCTGGACCTATCTCATGACTCCATTCAAGTTGATGAGCAAAGCGTGCGAAGTCTGAATGGATGTCGGGTTACTGACCGCATACTGCGCCTTGTTCCGAACATTCTGGCATTTCGCACCACTCTCCGGTACAAAGCTTCTCTTGCAGTGCCATCCCTATCCCTGCGAATACAAAGCTTCTCTTGCAGTGCCATCCCTATCCCTGCGAATTTGTAGATAAGTCCAAACAAGTACAACGTCACACAGCCTTTTTCATGGGATTGCAGCGTGGCCGTGCAGGTGTTCCCGTTCAAGTCGAAGGCCAGCAGCAGTTCAATATACAGGGGGCTGTTGCAGAGTTTAGGCATGCAGTCAATAGTTATTGCCACAGAAAGCCTGGCATGGAAATTCGTGTTTCCCACATAAGAAGGAAGCAGATCCCGCCATTTGTTTTCCCTGGTGGTGTGCGCCCGTCAAGGCCGCAAAAGCCTTTAGTCTCCCAGAACTGGAATCATTGACCAACTCTCCACCATCGTCGCATGCGCAGGAAGGCCAAGCTGGGGGTGAACGTGATGAGTCGAGAAACTCTTTACCAAAGCGACAGAAGGCCCGTCTGATTGACTGCACTGGGCTCAGGCCAACTCATTCATCAAGCATCTTTCCTTCAAGGAGGCAAGAAGATGCATGCACAGATTATGTGAACGATTTTCTGTGTCATGACATTAAGTGGTCAGCAGGCAAAGCTTCAGACAAGCTGTCAGATCCATCAACGAAACGGAAATGGGCTGCCGATGCCGACAGAACAAAGTCGGGCCGAGGCGATTCTTTTGTGCCGAGAACTGGAACAGAAAACGAGCAGTATTTCACTGCTTTGAGAAGTGGGTTTGCTAATGTTTGTGTGATGAGTGGTTCTAACAGCAAACGAGTTTGTGTGAGCATACCAATTCTGCCTCCATCAAACTGAGAGTGGCTCAGTCGATGAGTTAGAGTGAGTTGCAAACTAGTGCAATAATCAAAATTTTCACAATTTTAGTTTCCATGAGGATGTAACTAACATTTGTGTTACTCTCTTTTGAACTCATTTGTCCACCAAGTGACATGCCACTCTCTTTTGAACTCATCTGCATTGAGCGTCGCAACTAGTCTTGCTTGGTTGGCCTTGTGTGGTGTAGTTAATGTGTGAAGTATACTGCCTATTTACTGGCTCATTCCTAATAAAATTCGAGATTCATCGCAGCCCTCCGTTTAGTGTCGTTTCTCTTGCAGAATCTATACTCCCTATTTACTGGCTCATTTCTAATAAAATTCAAGATTCATCGCAGCCCTCCGTTTAGTATCGTTTCTCTTGTAGAATCCAATGTTGCAGCCATTGGATGGGTGCCACATCAGCATGCATAATAAATTTCAAGTCTTGCAAATGATTGTCTCACACGGCAGAGCAGTGGGAATATGAACCAGCGTTCTCCATGTCAGCCCATCAGAATTTGAAACATGCAGCCAATCATTGCCTACATAATCTGCTGTTTGCGCAACTGTGTTGCCTCCCTCCCTTGTGCAACCT
The DNA here is from genome assembly GCF_014529385.1 of Adiantum capillus-veneris. Classification (NCBI taxonomy): domain Eukaryota; kingdom Viridiplantae; phylum Streptophyta; class Polypodiopsida; order Polypodiales; family Pteridaceae; genus Adiantum; species Adiantum capillus-veneris. The sequence continues at coordinate 18,553,078 of NC_140954.1, forward strand.
ATGCTTTGCCATCCACATCTAAACTCTTTAATGGCCCCCACCCCCTTGGATTTGACGGCCGGGAATGGTTGCCTTCTGACCATTCTCATAATCAAGGTGGCCAGCAGGCTCCCGGCCTCCACCGATCGCCCATGATTAACGAGAACGGTCAGTAGGCGACCATTCCCTACACCTTCACTGAGTGGTACACCATAGTGAGACCGTGGATTGGCTTGAAGAGAGAGAGAGAGAGAGAGAGAGAGAGAGAGAGAGAGAGAGAGAGAGAGTCGCTTTTAGTTGCTACATTCTACCTTCTATCACACAACTTGTCCTTCCCCTAAGGTTCAGAGCCTTACTACCTATCACCAACCTTCTCGAGCATACTAAATTGATATTGCAATTGAAATAAAAAAAGTAGTAATTACTCATATTAGTTTATTTTTAAAAAGATATCTTTTTCTAAGGTAAAAAGATAAATCAAAACAAACATAGAAGCTTCATTTGAACAAGTTTATATGGAAAAAGTCTTGCCTTTGAGGAGTTACAAAAGAAAAAGAAAACACTAGTTAAACTTTTCATACCAAGGAAATAAAAGTAAAATAAAAAACTAGAAAGTGCATCATTTATGTGAGTGCCATACAGAAATATGGTGGAGAATCGGCACAATGTCTTTCTAAATCTATAAGAAACGGAAGTCTTGCCCTTCTTGTAGTCCATTTCCTACTACATAGGCATGGTATTCAAGAACAAGATAAATAACATGAATTTCTCGTTATTAATTTGGTAATCAAGTCCTTGACATGGCCACATGAAATTTTCTCTTGTAATTTCGTATGTTAGTCCTTGACACCGCTATATTTTGCAATCAACTTTGAGAGGTTACATTTTAGATAGAAAGTTCGTTAAGAACTTTATGTGTTTTTCTAAAGGCACGCAAGTTGGCATACATATTCGAACAAAGTATTGCCAAGCACAACATGTTTCTCCAATAGCCATTGACTAGCAATGTCATAGTGAATTCTCTCAACCATGTGAAGGTCTTGCATAAGTAGCACACATGATAGCCTCAAGCCAAAACAAATGTGGCAAAGCTTAACTCTTGACATACAACACGCCATCTTTGTAAGCAGCCTATTTTTCCTTTCAACAACACCATTTTGTTGAGGTGTATATGTCATTGTACATTTGTGTTTTATCCCATAACTAGCCCTAAATGCATTAAACTCATGAGACATATCCTTAATATGAACAAAGGGTGATCGTAGTACATTTAGAGACCTTTTCAGCCATAGCGAGAAATTGCTTGAAGCACATGGCCAAACCTTGAGCATTCGTCTCATAGGTTTCATAAACACTAAAGCCTCCACCTTCTCAAGATCGGCCTCTATACCATTTTGTAAGACCACATGACCTAACAAATGAGCTCCAAGTTGACCAACTTACACTTCTTTGGATTTAATTGACCACTTTCCTTGTATAATCTTTGGAAACACAGTTTCAGCTTTGATAGATGCTCAACCCTAGAACTGTAGCATTATTTATATATCATCTGTAAACATCCTGATAAAATTACTTAGATAAGGTCCAAACACCTTGTTAATCCAATCTTGGAAAGTCATCTAAGAATCAACCAAACTATAGGGAATCCTGTGATAGGCAAAACATCTCCATGGAGAAATAAATGTAGTATTCACATTAGGAAGGAAATGGGGTATAATAGGGCCTCTCTATTCGACATGGGATTAAAAAAGGGATTGAGGAATGAGCAAATGGGGGAGTGCCATGTGGACTAAAATGGTGGGTGTGATAGGTCCTTTAAGTGAGTGGTCAAACTTATAGGCGTAGAGGTGGAGTCGTCTTTTATTTATTAATAAAATGAGAAAATAAGAAAATGTGAACCTTTCTCCAGAAATCTGGGGTAAAAACCCACTCTTTCTCTCTCTAGAGGATACTATCTCCCCCTCCCTAAAAGGGGGTCTTGCAAAAAACGTGTTGTCATTCTCTCTCTCTCTCCTCTTTTCTCTCGCTACCACATCTACTCTCTCTCTCTCTCCTCTAGCTGTAAGACCTACATCTCCTTCTTCAGGCCCACTTTTCCCTTCAAATACCTCTTGCACCAGAGGTTTGAAACCTCCCTTCTCCATTGATCACTCAGCCTCATCTTCACACCTCTACAGAAAGCTGTAGATATATTGCATTGGATACTTCTACGGTATCTTCATCAACACCTTCCTTCTCCGTTGAGCACTTAGCCTCACCTTCACACCTCTATAGAAAGCTGTAGATCTGCAACACGACTGCTTCTAGAGTATCTTCATTGACAGCTTCTTTGGTCCTGCTTCCCCATCTAGGTGTGCAAGTGAGGTTAATCACTCAACCTCACCTTCAATCCTCTACATGAACCTATAGATCTGAAGCACTAGTTGCTTCTTGAGTATCTTCATCAACACCTTCCTCGGTCCTTGTTCCTCATCTAGATCCAAAATCTCCCCTCACTCATCCACAACATTTTGGATATTTGGCATAGGAGCATTGTTGGATAATATTATTAGGCTTCTTCAGCATTTGTGTTGGTAAGAACAATGAGCTTAATTCATTCCTATTTCCAATGTTCTCGTAACATTGCTCACCATACCGTTTTTTTGTTTCCATCTTGCTTGTAGAGATTTGTACCATTGCCATTGTCTGTCTTTGTATACATTTTACCATTTCTTGTTATGTCGCACTAATAAAAACCGTGTATATGAACTAACCTTCATTCTTGTCACAACATGTTTGCATTGCTTTCATGGATTCTTTAGGTGCTCATCAACATGGGACTTTAATTGACTCAATAAGTTGCAGCAACGTGCAAGAGGATAGCGGTTTGTCGTTTGCTATCATGATTACAAATGATTTATGTGGTGAAAATGTAGCCAAGTTCAAGCGGTTTACATAGGTGTCAAGCAAACATATGGCTTCTCAGATACATCATTAATAAGGGAAGATCATGGGTTCTAAGGAAACCCAAGATGGAAAGAGTCTACTAACAAAGGTACAACATGTGTATATAGCTTCTCTATTGGTGCTTGACATGCTAGGTTTCTTGCAAATTGTACGTATTCTGCTTCTATTTAAATGTTTTGGAATGTATTGTTTATTCTTTTACCTCTTAGGTTTCTTCGATATATGCACAATTTGATTGTGTTCCTCTTTCATATAGATATATTTTTCCATCTAACTTTACAGAGTGGGAGCCAATGGAATCTTTTACAAGCGGCTTTGAAGCTATCCATGTGGACCTTAATGGCAAGTTTTTATGTGCAGAGTGTTTACCCCTTGAGAGATTTCCTCACGAGAGAGATTCTTCTATGGCCATGCTTATGCCACATTGAATGCTCTATTATTGGTGAAAATTCATATGCAGATACCATACTGCAAAGCAAGGCTTGTCAATGAAATTTCCATATAGAAGATGGAAGCAAACAATGGGAGTATGGGAGGCGCTCGACTCCAATATTTTTTTTCAAGAGATTGTAGGCCTTCAAATATTCCCACACACTGATATTGTGCCCGATATATGTGTCAATGATGATTGGCATCATAGCCATCTTTGCAAATACCTCAATTCTTGAATAGTATTCCTTTTGTGTGAATAGAAAAGTTATAAGGTCTAGAAAAGAGAAGGGGTTTACTTGTACAAAAATATTATTCCCACCATGTATCATTGTACAAGCTCAACCATATGGCCTTATCTTAATGAGAATTTTGTTTTACATCCCAACTCTATACATAACTATTGATTGTAAAGTTTAATTTAAGTTCTTTTAGTCTTTAATTCAATTTGGGTGTGATTATTTTGGTATTTCATGAATTTTTTTGAGTTTGAGTGTTTCAATGTTAAAAGTAATCAAGTTTTACAAAGTAAGTGAATTTTTAGTCCAAGAGTTGTATTATTGTGCAAGTGCGCAAGTTTAGTTCTCTATTTATCTTCTTTACAAAAATTAATTTAAAATTCAATTTTTTGTAAGTAAGTGAATTTTAAGTAGTACTACATGGAGGCGCACATATGTGAATATGAAATTGTTTTAAGGGACTTACACAATATGATTATCGATTGATTTTCTAAAGCATATGTACAAATCTGACAAGAATTTTTGATATTGCGTATTAAGATTTGTCAAAGGGCTTGCTAAGAGGGACTAAAAGCTAGATGATTAGGATGGCCTCATCGACTTGGGCATGGGGTGTATAGGTATCCAATTGCTTTATTGGGACATGGTCTTATCTTTGCTAGTGCTTGAGAACACGGAGACCGATAAGAAAAAAGGAAAAGGCAAGCAAGAATCCCCCGTAATCTTTGTTGAGGAGAGAGATAGGGAGGTTGAAGATATAAGTGAGCATGAAGAGGCCTCAATGAAACGTGTGCTCCTACAGGACTTTGACCCTATGGATTACATAAATCAAGTACTAGATGGAGATCAGGTGATAGATGAGGTTCTAGACTTCCATCCACTCACTTTGCATGCAATGGTGATAAAGGGTTGTTAATTATTTTTGTCAACAACATTTCAAAGACAATTGGACTTTGGTAGTATAAGAAAAATTATTAATTATTTCATGCTCCACGATTTTGTATGGAGCTTTGTAAATTATGGGATTCATGCTCTTTTAATATTTTTGTATATTATGCAAAGCCACTTTGATGGCTCTCCATTTCCTATTCTCCTTATTCATTGGTACTGTGGAACGAGGTGATTTTCGTTTCCATGCAAGGACATTGTTCTTGTATTTTTTTCTTCACTCTCTAGGACTGTCCATTCCTTTGTGGTTTGAGTCGTACTATTCTTCCTCTTTTAAACTTTGCTTGGCATGTTCACTAAGGGTCTTGTCTTGTGTACCCTCTTTGTAAGAACTCTACTTATCTGGGAAAAAGGGCACAATTTGAAAAAGATCCAGAAGAATGTGTTGCAAACTTAGAACCCATAATGTGCATTGAGGGGTGAGTCTTGGACTAAAACATTTTTAAAATCCCTGTTGTGAGCTTCTTAATCTAGCACACATCTCAATCAAAGCTTGACGAGCATTTCTTCTAAAAAAAACCTTTCTATTTTTCACCCAAATCAGTATCTCGCATAGTGCTGCATACCTCCATGCAAGATGGAATTTTTTTTTAATATAATTTTATTTTTTTCTCTTAGCTATGTACAAGTGATGGCTTCTAGGGGGGTAATGAAATAAATGCATCATATATCCCTCCCTTGACACCTACAGACTCTAGCCTATGTCCCAATATGAATGGTCATCTGCCAAGCATAGACTAGTGTCAGCACACCCCTCAATCTAGGGCTCCAATCTATAATTGTAGGGTTTAAGCCTCTATCCATTTATGAACATTTGTACTACCACAAAAGGCCCTTCCCATTTCAGCAAAAACTTACCATCCTTCCTATAGTCAATTCGGTTGTCACATTGCAGCACAAGAGAACCCTCTTTGATGCCCTTCTTTATCACTTGGTTGTTGAACTTTCTTCATCACTTGTTTGCATGTGCAACATAGTGTTGAATTGTTGATTCTCTGTCTAGTTCTAACCACTCCAAGTCAATGATTTGTTGCTCCACCTTCTTCTTTTGATCATCCTCATGGTAGGCCTTTAAAACTCATAGACTTGCCAATTCTACCTATATGGGCAAAAGAGCCTCATGTCCATACACTAAGTGAAAAGGAGTAAACCCCAAAGATGTCTTGAAGGATGTCCCGTAAGCCCAGAGTGATGCATCTAAGTGTTTTTCCCAAGCCTTTGGGTGCATATGCTCTTACTTAGTAATAGGTTTACAAATAAGGCCATTCACCTTCTCAAACTCCATTGCATTGTGTGTAATAAGGAGTAGAGTGCATACGCTTAATCTTCAACTTCTCCATTAACTCTCCTACTAGGTATGCTTGAAAAGCAGGTCCTCTGTTAGATAAGATCTTCAAAGGCGTACCAACCCTACAAAAAATGCACTAAAAAAATGAAGTCTCCCACATCTTTACTAGTAATCCTTCTAGTGGAGCGTGCCTTAGCCCATCTAGTCATGTAGTCTACCCCCATGAAGACATACTCCTTTTTGGCATGGGTGCATGGTAGTGGACCTATTGCATCAATGCCCTACTTCTCAAATGGTCCATAAGTAGTGTTGGGATTGTGTTTCTCATATGCTAGTCTCCTAGGTCAAGCCTTTTGAGAGACCTGAGAAGTGTGGTACTAGTGTTGCACATGTCAATGTAGAATTGGAAAAAAAAACCCAGCTTGGAGATTCGAGAATTTTCCTACTAGTGATTTCTTAAGCAAAATGCCCACCACAAACTCCCTCAAGAAAACTGCTTAGAATCCCTTTGCTCTCTTTGGTAGAAGGAAATTTTATGAATAGTGCATCCTTCCCTTTGCAGTACAAATCTTCATTCACTATACAATACTTGGTGGCCTTTCTGGCCAACCATCTCCGTTCATTGAGACATGTGTGCTGGAACCTCACAATGCTCCAAGAAGAAGATAACATCTTGCAGTTCCTCCTTGACCACGATTGGTCCTACCATAGCATTCTGCAACTCCTCTGTAGCTATAGAGCATCTTCTTCCCTGTTCTTATCTCTTGATACAAAGTGAACTTGCACACTCTTGAAATTTCTCATCAGAGACTTAGCTTCCCTCATTTTGGTAGCTAGTTTATCATTCTAACAAGCCCATACCCCTACCATTTGTTTCACTATAACCATGGAATCACCAAAAACATTTAACGTGGTGATTCTATTACAGAGGCACCATTGCAAAGGATGAGAGGATGGTACTCCGCCTCACTATTGGAATGAACATCCTCCAATTAAAAACCTTTGTAGAAGATCCTTTCTCCCAAAGGATTCATCACAACAATTCTTGCTGATGCTCTGTCTTTTACCCAAAGGATTCATCACACCAATTCTTGTTGATGCTCTATAGGGGCCATCAAAGTACAAACTGTGAGCCTATGATAGAAGCTCAGGCTCAGGTAGGGGTGGAACCTTGCTAGGCTACACCTTCTCTAGTTTCTCATAGCATTTCTATGTTAGGACATCTACTAGGCATGCTCTAGTAGTCCATTCCACTTGTAATGTGTAGTCAGATCCCTGTAATTACACCACCCATTTTGCTATCCTTGGGGATAGCTCCATGTGCTACAAAGCACATGGGAAAACATCTTCTGTGGTAAGCCCAAAAAACCTTTTAGGTAACAAGTAGGCCCTAAAAATTTTCACCACAAATTTAAAGGCCATGACTAATTGTTCTGTAGAGGAGAAACCCCTCTTGGTTGTAGTCATAATCCTACTTGCAAAATACACAGGTATCATTCAAAGTTTCTTTGGATCCTTTTGCATCAATATTTCCCCCAATGCTTCACACCCAAGGCTAGGGTTGATGTAGAAGATTTCTTCCCAACAAGACTGCAAGACAATTAGTAAAGAGCCTAGTGGATAGATTGCCTATGAGAAGAGGTGAATAAAGCGACTCAAATAGTGTATCGTTTGCAAAAATGATACCAATTTTTTCATGCTTGAAGGTGAAGGCAAAGCAAGGAGTGACTTCACTTGTTACCTTGGATTCTTTGATATGTCACTTATTCTTGTTCAATTTCTCACCCAATTAATCCAATCATGTAAATCCTTCATCCACCTTTCTCAAGTGTAATGCCTTAGAGCTGTGGATGCAAAAATAATCAACTAAAACTCTTATGGACTTACTAAAATATTGCTGGAAAACCAAATGCATGAATCATTGAAAGGTAGTTGGGACATTGTTAGGCCAAATGGTATAACCCTATATGGAAAACACCCCCAAGGTGTAATGGAAGTCATCTATCTCTAATCTTCATGTGCAATCTATATTTAAAAATATTGTGAGTACCCGTCACATGCACACACAATATACCTCTAATGTTGTACTAGCTCATTCAAGATCTCATCTTGGAATCGATTATTTATATCTGCCCCATTTTTCAACTTTTTTGACTAAGTTAGCATACCACTATTTTTACCATGTTGTAAAGCCCACAAACCTAATTTGGTAAGATTTGGATCATTGGATTAAAAATTTTAACCAAATTTGCAAAGTCAGTCTGCAGACACAAAACTGATGACCATTTGCCAAAAATTATTCAAACTTGATGAAACTTGACTAGAGACCTTAAGTAGAGGTGCTTAACAGATCCGTGGTCAAGACTGGGATAAAAACTTGTAAAAAATTAACTGGAGTAAATAATCGTGATTATTTATATCTGCTTCAAAAATTGACAATTTTGCATATTTGAGTATACCACAAGGTCAAGCATATCAAGTAGACTACACAAATCAATTTTGGTGAAATTTGTATCACAAAAGTGAGATTTAAACCGGATTCTTGAAATCAGAGTCTACAGACATAAAACATTTAATAAACTTGAACAGATTCTGTCCAAACTTGTTGAAACTTGTCCAAGAACCCTAACAGATTGTATACTTGGCAAACCAAGCCCAAAAGTGCAAAAATTTGACAAAAGTAAATAATCATGATTATTTACTACTGCTACAGAGAGATACCAATTTTGACTTTTAAACTTGTACAGTGTTAGACCAGCATAATACAAAGCCATCGAGAAATTTTGGGTTCAATCAGAACCAAATTGGTACATGTTCACTCAATTTCCAGGTTGCAAATTAATCCTTTGATTTTTGCCAAAGTCGAGTCTGAAAACCTCAACTGCTAACTAAGTTAGCTTGATATGAACTAAGACACATAGACCAATCACAATAGTTAGCCAAAATTATAGTCTTTGTGAAAGAATAGCTAACTTGATCAAAATTGATATAGGAATCAGGTTGCAGCCAAAGGAATCGATAGCTTGACAGAAGTTGCAATCAAGTCAAGCGGAAGAAATCGACAACGAGTCAATCCGATGGTAAGTACTCTATCCAGGGCTTGATCACAAGTCTTTATGAATCTTAGATCTGGTCGTGTACTTGGAAATCAGGGCATATTTGGAGAAACCTCCAGTAGAGTATCCACCAACGAAGAAAGTGTCAACCAAGGCAATTCCTTGCACACTATCCTTGAAGAAGTCTCAGACACTTTTTATGATTTAACATATGAAATGTCTTCTTATTTGACTCACTCAGACACCAGAACGACAATGCACTATAAACATATACTCTCATTTTATAAGACTAATTGCCATGGAGCTCACGTTTACCTGGATTCTAATAAAGAGTACGCTATTTGCATTGATGACCATGGTATTGAGTTCAAAGAAGAGATTAAGGCAAACAAGCAAGGAAAAATGTACATAGATAGAAACGGAACTCAGTATTTACAAGTCAAAAATCCTGACATGATAGACAAACAGGGGCTAAAAGTAAACACCATAATTCAAAATATGGCCGCAAAAGAAGGACCTCCAACTTTAGAATTTGAGGAATATGATCAAGTTGATTTGAAGCCTTTGAAACAGCTCAGTACAAATAATCCTAAGATCGGAGTCTATCGCTGGGAGGATAGAAATGTCAAAGGTCTTCTATGGACTTTGCATGCCAAATCAGGACAACTAACGTCCATGAAGATCATCTATATCTTCAAGATTAAGCACGAGGTATCAATAGATCTATCAACCTACCTATTTAGAGATTGTTAAACAACAACTTTGTTATGATGACTCCTAAGGAGGTAGAAAAAACCAAATATCAAGGGTATTCAATAAGGGATTGGATATTGGGCTAAGGACTAAAAACTATTCCAAGAGATGAACACCGTGAGAGATCTTCTGAGAGTAATGTTAAGAAACCAAAAACCACCTCATCATGAAGAAAACTGGACACTAAAGCCAGTCTAGGGCTATATGAGTCACTATTTCCAACAGATTGGTTTGAAGGACTCAGAATAGGACCAACTACCAGGAGACCGAGAGTTGAGCCAAATAAACGTGTCAGACCAGCTGATTTTTAGAAATGGGTTAGAAAATACAGTGGATCTTGGAATCCATACGACCACCTAGCAAGCTTTAAGCAAGTGCTAAGAGAAAAACGCATATTCAATTTCCATACTCAATTCAAGGGGTTTGGAATAACATGAGAAGAAAAATCATCAACATGGTTCCAAAACATTCCACCAAGGTCAATCATGGACTCAAGCACATTAGCGCAAGGATTTGTAGTTGCTTGTTTCACAGCGGGAATTAAACACAATATGGTAGCTCGAATCTACACCTTTAAACAAAAACAAGGTGAGTCTGTTAGGAATTGTGGAACTCGAATGAAACAATACATTCCCACATGCCCAGAGCTAGAGATACTTGCAGAAGAACGACTAGTATCATTGTTTCTAGAGGGACTGCTAAACAAGGAATTTCATGTTATACTGTATAGCAAAATCATACAACTAGAAGAGTGTGTGTTAGATGCTATTGACTTAGGAGACAATTGTGATATTTTCAACGAAGAAGATGTCCCTAAGGATAACCAAAGTGAGAAAACATCCACTTTTTGCAGATGCCAAAGAATATGTTTGAAGGTGATGCTTGTCAACGAGCAAAAATGCCAACAAGAGTAGATAGCATGCCGTTGAGACCAATGATGGGGGCTAGAGATTTCGCAAAATGGGGTATAGACTTTGTTGGGCCAATACATCCACTTGCTTATAGAACCGAAGTTCAATATATCATTGTAGCTACGGACTATTTGACTAAGTGGGCTGAGGCTAAATAAACTCAAAAGAATGGTGCCAGGACCATCGCTGCATTCTTATATGAGTACGCATTCACAAGATATGGACTGTCAATAGAAATTGTCAGTGATAGAGGAACTCACATCCTCAATGAGGTAATCGAGTATCTGCTTAATGAATTATGGTCATCCATAATAAATCATCTCCCTATCACCCACAAGCAAGCAGACAAGCTGATCATACGAATAAAGTTCTTAGCTCGGTATTGACTAAAGTGGATAGTCAGGAAGGACAGATTGGGAAATGAATCTCCATGCAGCTTTATGGGCTTATCGAGTTTCATTCAAAACAGCTTTAAATGCTACATCCTTTAACCTTGTTTATGGTCTTGATGCCATACTGCCAATATAATTTCTATTTCCGACATTAAGGGTAACTAAGAATCTTGAGTGGTTAAGACATGAATTGCCAGAAAGACTTGAAGATTTAGAAAAGCTAGATGAGCAAAGGCTAACTGCTGTAGCTTACATGTATGCACAAAAGCAGAAACAAAAACAATATTTTTTCCCATCTAATTACAAAAATCTTTAAAAAAGGGGACTTAGTTCTAGTCTATTCTCTTAACAAGTTTAGAAAAAGGGAAACGAACCATTTATCATTGAAGATGTATCTCCAAGTGGAGCAATTAAGTTGTCCACCCTAAATGGTGAATCAATGGATAGGATTAGTGGATGCCGTTTAAAGAAGTACAATTTGCCACTAACCAATGAGTTGCTAGAAAGAATGCATGTAGCCAAGAAAAGGAAGATAAAACAACAGCAGGTTATTGATGAAGCAAAGGAGGAAGCTCGGCTTCAAGTACTCAAGAGGAAAGATGTTCTCAAGAATCAACAAACACCTATTTCCATCAACACCCTGGAAATAGATGATCGACAATGGGAGTTGCAGAAAGATGCAATGTCAACAGATGATGAATGGCTAGATGGAATGGACCTTCACATCAAAGTACAACTCAACAATCATAGCACAAATGCATTGGTCGACAGAGGAGCTCGAGTAAATGCAGTTAGTTATTCCACGTACAAGAAAGCAACAAGTCAGTCTTTGAAAGCACGAATATCGACTATCAAAGGATGCAACAAGAACCCAACACCAACATTGGGAGTAGTCAACTTAAATGTGATAGTACATGGATGTTCATGTCCTCATCAGTTTGTATGCTTACAAGATGAACACATGAATGAGACAATGATTTTGGAAATCTCATGGATGTGGACGTACAAGAGAGTACCAGATTGGGATACGAATCAGCTCAAGCTATCACCTAAAGGTGGAAAACGCATTGTTCCAATTGCACCAAGCAAGAAGGAATGGAAAGGATCCTACCAGCAAAGAAAACCACAAAATAATCAATCTTCTCCATCCTATCGACAAGCAAATGCTACAAGTAGCATGCAAGGAGTCAGGAAAATTTCGGTATCGAGAGCACAGCTTAAGGACAAGCCCATTCAAATCTGGGTACCCAAAACATCATGGACAATACTAAAGATTGTTCCAAAGGTCAAAACATAGAGACGAGCATCTCCAAGCAAGGAACCTAACACAAAATGTATTTGGAAGAAAAAAGAACACTTATCTTCTCCGTGCTCTGGAAAAACCAATCAAGCAATGGAGAGTTAAGTCTCAGAAAACTCAACCACACCATTCTACACCAAAAAAACCAAGGTATCAATGGCGAGTAAAAGCTCGACAATAGTCAAAAGTGATACCAACAGCTTAGGCAATTAACGTACTAAAGCATCCTAATGGTACAATCAAGCAAAGAGCACACACGCTACAAGAATTGATCTTTGGGAGACTTTAAACAAATCCTTGACCTTAGAAACCCTTGAGTTAATTACTCAAGACCCAACTCTTGCACATCATAATGATTGGATTGCATTGATCTTCACCAAGGCTATGCATAGACACGATTGTTCAATCCATGTACACAATCGTCTCGAAGTACGCCATCTAGGAGGGGTGTAAAGGCCCGGGGGATTCACCATGGAAAACTTACCGCACCACGTAAGTGCAGGGGAGGGGGGTTCTTTTACAATTTATATAAGCATATAAGTTAGGGGTAGGCCCCCAATAATTTATCTCCCAAGCTTAAAAATAAGAGAGGGGGTATCATACTTATTGGGGAGGGGGGGGTGAGAAAAGGGAAAAATGAGAGAAATTTTTTGTTCAAAATGATTCCCAAAAGAGTTTTCCCTCGAACTTGTTAGTCAATAGCTGCAAAGATACATGTAATTAGAACTAACACTGCTTTGTATCAGTTTCTTGTTTTTTGATTATAGCTCATTTGTTGAGGGATGAAAGCTATAAAGAGCTTGTATAGACGCAGATTCACATGGAGAACCTAACACAACTTTATAACCATGTGTTTTGAGTAATTTAGATGGGTCAAAATTGGACGAGTAGCTAGAGTGCAGGCTGAAGGGGCACATAGTTTGAAAGTCAAATTAAAACACATTGAGGGTACATCTAGTTATCAATAGAAATGGCTCCTTAGTACGTGTTCAATCACTATGTTGCATGCTCTTTGACTATTTTTACTCAATTAGATCATGTGAGACCTAAATTTTATGTGTAAGATAGGGGTATGATAGTTTTCTACATTGATTGTCGTATAAGCATAGAAGAGGGGGTCATATTCCATAATATGAGTCGTATATAGGGGTTTTATCAAAGTTGTTCTTTTGTAGGTGGCGTCCTATTTTGTATATAGAGTGAATCCCCCGGGTGTAAAGGACACTAAGTAATTAAGGGCAATGTTTGAAGAGGGAGGAAAAGTTTGATGTTAACATGTGATTTTTTGAAAAATTACCTAATAATGTCCTTATAAATCATCAACCGGGGAAATTAACTGATAATATCTCCCGATGAGTATAAATAGTGTTAATACTATCGGAAATCATTAAAAAATAGTCTTTTTTGGTTATCTTTTATCAGTTTTCTTGATATTGAGAATTAAAAATAGAGAAATCCAACAAAAAAAAATAAAGCTATGTTTTTCAATGGATTTTCTTAATTATTGGATTTTTACTTTGTTTTTTTAGCGCATTTTGTTATTTTCTTTGAAATTTTTAATAAATAGGTCAAAAATTAATAATAAATAGCAAAGAAAAGATGAAAAAATTGAACATACGGTGGTGATCAGAAAGACCCTCTTTGTGCGTATTTTTTGAAGCCCACAGTTACCTTTTTTAAGCACTGTCTCACATGAGACATGAGGGGTAAGTTCTATACTTATCAATGATCCATTTTGTACGACCGGTAGCTAGTCTAAACCCCTGGAAAAAACGGTAGAATCCGAACAGTTCCCAAAGACCTACGATCAAAAATTGACCCTAGTGGCCTGTCAGCTCAACCAAATGGGATGAGATTTGAAATGTAGCATGCCCCAACATAATAGAACACTTCTATAGCAACAGCTGACCATTCGGCAAGGGTCAAGGGGGTCCCAAGTAGAAAAGGTAGGTTTTTGGCAGATGCTAGAATTGAATTTTTACTCCACAGACAGCTTGCATATGAGGTCTATACACAATGTATATGATTTGCTTCAAAAACTCAATCAAGCCAAGCCCTGGAAAAGCAGAAAACGGCTCGAAGGCTACAAAGCGTCAAATTCAACATACGAGGTCAAATTGACTCCAAATGGGCCAAAATTGGATGAGTTGCTTTAAGACTATGTTGCGGAGAAGTCCATAGCCTCAAAAGTGACTAACCAGCTCTGCAGGCCATGTAGTCACATAAATCGGTGATGCCAGAGTCGACAAAGCAGAAAGTGATGTCGGCAAGACCAAATTTTACCAAATCCAATTTAAGACTTGTTTTAGGTGTATAGAATGTGTTTAGGTCAAGATTTTCAAGTTTTGCAAGAAAATATTGACTGTTGTAAATAATCATGATTATTTACTTTTACAAGATTTTGGCTTGAAAATTGTATCATCACCTCACCTATCACTTGTACACACCTATTACATGCCAAATTTCAAGTATGCGCCAAAATGATCAATTATAAGTTGGAAAATTGCCAAAAAAATGCAAAGAAGTCCTTGCAAGCCAAATTCTAAGTTGAGTCACATTTTTTTATCCAAATCACCTCATATCACATACACAGGGTCTACACCATGCCTAGAGCCAAGTTGTACCAAAAAATGTTCATTTTGACGAAAAAGTTAATAATCGCGATTATTTACTCTTTGACCAAGATGGGGGAAATTTGCAATTTTATCATCATGGGACCAAAGTACATGATGTTCTAAGCCCATTAACCAAGTTTGAACAAATTTGGAGCTCAAAATCTCAAAATTTATTTACACCTACTGTTTTAGAGACCTAAAGCCTAAATACGGTACTATGCACCCAAATGAGCCCGTATTTCACTCAGAGTATGTATTTGGTATATACTTCATTAAGCCTATAATGTCAAGTTTGCAAAAAGTTGAAAAATTACTCAGCTGTAAATAATAACAATTATTTACTTTTGTTGCAAATTTTTGTTTTGACTTCATAATTTTGATCTTTACATGTTTTTATGCATCTATGCCATCTCGCCTATAAAGATTTGCCAAAAATATCAGCTAGCAGGCGCCATTGCAGAATTGCATGGAAAGTGACCCAAAATGGTATATTGATGGAAATGATGCTTATCTATGCTTTTAATGCTTATGCGAGTGATCCCATAAATTTAGGGATTTTTTTTACTCTGTTTGGGATTTTTCGCATAAAAAATTGGCATTTTTTGGGTCAAAAATGAGCTGAAAATGGCCTAGTTTTGGGTAAAATGGCCCAAAAATTGACACATCATCTAAAACTTTCATGGGTAAGAGAGACAGGGCTGCTTTTTACAGAAAAGACCTGCAATTTTGCACTACTATGTAATAGCTTCCATGGTTGCTCAATCTATGTGTGTTGCAGTCCTGCCTTTTCACAATCTTGTATTTGAGCTTGTGAGGGAGTGAATTAGGTTTTCCCCTTATCAAAATGGTGTTCTGGCTTCAATATAGAATCTCTTAAATCTCTACAAAATTAGAAAATGGTCACCAAGAAGGTGGAAGCTCGAGCATTCCTTTCAACTGTTTGATGTTACGGCTATGAAATTAGGGGTGAGGCTACATGATACCATGAAAGAGGTTTGGGTTTTGATTGAGAATTGTGCTTGTATGAGCATTGAGGTTGCATGGCTGAAACTTTAATGTTTTTAAATGGTCTTGTAAAGTGAAATTGAATGTGATTTGGTGATCCTCTCATCATAATCTCGACTACGAAAACAAGCAGACTCCATGCATGATAGGAAAGAGGGTTTGTGACTTTGCTGTCACGAACGCTCTTAGATTGTTTGTCACCTTTATATTTATAAAGAGAGTTGGTGATTCTCCACAAACTTTTTTTCACAAAGTGTTCGTGACTCCCATCACGAACTCTCACAGCCAGAGGTTTTGCACCTTCCAAGCTAGACCGCACACATTCCGACATTTCTGGTGAACCCGACGTGAAGCAGCTGGGGTGGGGGTTCAAATACTTGTTTTGAAAGGTTTAATTACAAATAATCAAATCTATGGATCAACAAGAGCAACAAAGCATGCGTTTTGATCAAGGAACAATGCAAGTGTTTCAAGCATTTGCCAAGTTTATGCAACAACAACAGGCTGCAGAAAGAAGGGAGGTGTCAGCAACCAATGCCCTTCAAGCTATTGTGAACAAAATGGACCAATTTGAAGGGAAAGATGTCACAAAGTTTCTGTGTGGTTATGTAAAGGATATGGAGCTACAACGGGTTCCAGAGGTGGACATGATTCGTAGTTTTGAGCTTGTTGTGGTCCCCGAGATTAGAGACCATGTAAGGGGAATCAGGGAGGAGCATGGAGAAGGTTGGGAGCAATTCAAATTAGCCCTAAAGGATGAATACTTCATGGAGGACTTTGAAAGGGTTACAAAAAGGACCTTCTTGGAATGGGTTGCAAAGCCAAAAAAAGGACTTTCCATCACTGAACTGTTGAGAGAGTTTGAGTGACGCTATGCTCAATTGTCAGGAACAGAGTGCGGTACTTCAGATAGTGAAAAGACCGAATTGTTACTTCAATCTGCAGGTCATGATCTCCAAGAATAGCTACAGCTACTCCTTGGAGATAAGAATACAGAACAGGGTCTAAAGGCTGAGTGGAAAGAGGTTGAAGACGCAGTTTCATTGCTTGCTAAGAGGCAACATCGTAGGGACAAGATGGTGGTGAATGGTACTACATCTCCTCCTAGCACGTCAGAGATTCCACCAAAGCCTAGTGTTGTGAGTCCAAAAGGTGATAATTCAATGCTTGATGATCTTGTTAAGAGCATGCAAGAAATGAAGTTAAAGCTAACAAGGCTTGAAGAAAAAGGAAAACCTACTACTGGAAAAAAATCCCAAAGCAAAGAAGGATTTGTGCACAGATGCATATGGTGTGATGGCACGGACCATGGCAGAAGGGATTATGATAGCTTTAGTGATGCCTTAAAAAGAGATCTTGTGTTTTTTAAGGATGGCAAGATCCATCTGCGGGAGACAGGTATTCCATTAGGAACTAACTTTGGAAAAGGAGGTATGCGGAAGTTAGTGGAGGATATTGCAACTAGTCATGCTATTTCTGCAGTGGAGGTTGCTACCTATGGGGCAAAGATAGAGCTAATTCCAAAGAAAGTGTTAAATTATACTCCATATGATTTTGAGGAGCTTGATAGCTTGTGGCCATATGCAGTAGCCTCAGCCAAAAAAGGGAAGGTAACTAAACGGGTATTACATGAAGCCGGTGATTGCATACGCCATACAACAGGTTGGGATGCCCCTGTGGACTCTTTATCAGTGCATGCCTATCTTGAAAAATGCTAGAAGAAAGGATCCAGGACCTTGTTATGAGGCTCCACCACATGTGCCTCCTCCTCCTGAGATTCCTATGGAGGAGGCATCTACAGGAAAGAAGAAAGAGCAAGGAAAAGCTAAAGAAAAAGGCCTTTCAATAGCAAAGTTGAGTTTACCTTGGGTGAGGTTCTTGGCATTGCTAAACACGAGTTTCATGAAGAAATTATAGATATCATAAAAAGAAAGAGGAAAAATCTCACTGAGTCTATTCCTCCACAGTCTGAGGGTGAAGGGGAGTCACTTAAGGAACATGGAATACATGTCCAAGAGAGTGATTGTGATGAAAATGTGGTAGGATGCTACTAGACTTCTCAAAGAGATGCACATGCTTGATTTGCGGATGATGATGATGATGATGAAGCCTCCTATAAAAGCCACTACTCCAAAAGTCATTGGGCAAGAGCTACAACAGAAACCTTAGTCAAGGTGGGTGATCTTGAGGAGCCATGTGTTGCATTGATAGATCATGGCTCTGAGATCAATCTTATGTCCAAGATTCTTTACATGAAGGGTAAGTGGCGGATAGACACAGACCATGGGTGGATGATTAGAGTTGCAAATAACTCATCAAGAGAGCTGTATGGGGCTTGTCCAAATGTGAAAGTGACGATTGGTAATGAGCAAGAGATGTCTCTCTATCCTCTTATCCTTGGGCTGCCATACATCACAACTGTTCACATGGAAACAAAGGTCTTGGATGATGGTTCTGCTTATGCTAGGGTAAAGAGCAGAGATGGGAAAGCGAGTTGTGCAATTTTTGATTGTGTGTGTGAATCACGAGAGGAACCACAATAGTCTTTATGAGTATCCTCTAGCAAAAGCGAACAAAGAGTTCAAAGAGTACAGGGAGACAAGGGGTTTTGGCCATGTACCATTGTGAAGCAGGATTGCAATGGTACAAGAAGAAAAAGACTTTCGCCTGACCCAAAGCGAGAAGAATCTTTTTCTACAGGTTTCCAAGGATTAACTAAGCATGGGTCAGTATGTTTTATGAAGCTTGATGATATGAAAAGAAGTGCGCGACAATATGTATATAGTGTATAGAAATACATGAAAGAAAATGGTTTCATAGAGGATAGTGAATACATTTGAGGTTTCTTTGAACAAGTTTCTCATGTAGATACTATGCTTAGTTTGAAGCTATAATGGATTCTAGCATGCAAGATGGAACCCACATTGTGGAAGTATGCTCTATGAAAATGTATGATGTGATTGAGGCTTTTGAAGATCAAAAAGATTTCAATGCTAATGAAGGACCGGAAGTGCGTGTGGAGACCAAGTACAAAACGGTGGCAAAGAAAGTGAGACTGGTGGCCTTACCTTTACCATTAGATTGCAGGAAAAAGCTAGAGCAAGCTTCTTTGCAGCCAAGTCTCAGGGATCCAAAAATAATTGGACACAAGTTCACAATGGAATCCCTAAAAGGGATAAAAGTTGGTTGTGAAGAGTTTTTAACAGAATAAGAGAAGAAGAGTTTTAAAGAAATGCTTTCAAGACATGTTAAGGCTTTTTCTTTCCAACCACATGAGATAGGGTGTGTTGATCCTAGTGTTGTTGCACCTATGGTGATCTTCACTATCCCTCATGTACCTTTGAATCTACACCCAATTCCAGTTCCAAAAGCACATTTGACAAAGTTAATAGAACTAATCAATGAAAAGATTAGCATGGGTATCTTGGATCCTTCTTGTGCGCCATATTCAAACAGGTGGTTCACTGTGCCTAAGAAGATGGAGCTTTGCGGTTCATACAAGATATGCAACCTGTAAACAAGGTTACCATCAGGAATGTAGGTACAGGATCTATAGTGGATGAATTTACAAAGGCGTTTGCAGGAAGGTCAATTTACTCAATGGGAGATCTCTATTTAGGGTACGATCAATTTCAGTTAGATGTTGAGAGTAGAGATCTGACAACTATAAAAACACCTTTCGGATTAGTAAGGATGTGTACCTTACCTCAAGGAGCAACAAATTCAGTTGCACACATGATGAACGAGATGAACATGGTTCTACGTGACTTCATACCTCAAATCACAATGCCATTTCTTGATGATGTACCCATCAAAGGATGTGAAGACAAAGATAAAGATGAAGCTATGGATTCAAGGGGGTGCCATAAGTTTGTTGCAGACCATATCGAAGATTGTGAGAAGATTTTGTCAAAGCTTGAAGAAGTTAATCTTACCCTCTCAGGGCAAAAATCTATATTTGGTGTTGATGAAGTGCTGATTGTGGGGCATATGTGTGGTCCTTATGGTAGAAGACCTTGTCCAAAAAATATGGATGCAATCAAAAACATGAAAGAAACATGTACAACTATAACTGAAGTTCGAAGATTTCTTGGTGCTTGCGTCTTCTATCTTATTTGGATACCACATTATGCACATGTAGCAGATCCCCTTTATATGTTGTTGAGAAATAATTAGAAGTTTTGATGGGAAGAAGAGCACACAAAAGCCATGAGAAAGCTAAAGAATCTAATTCTTTCATTGCCAACCTTGAGAAAGGTAGACTATGCATGTGAGAGACCTGTCATTGTGACAGTGGACACAAGTCCTACAGGGATAGGATGAGCAGTAGGGCAAGATGATGATGAAAAGGTATGTGGTGAGATTTGGACCAAGATAGGATGGACAGTAGGGCAAGATGATGAAGGAAAAAGGTATGTGGTGAAATTCGGAGCCAAGATTCTGAGTTCTTGCCAACTATGGGGGGTGGTTACAGCATTGAGGTGTGACAAGGAGTACTTGATAGGGGACATCAATCATTGTGGAAACTGATTGTTTGCCTCTTCTCGGAATGATCACAAACTCTTCGACTCCTGATATTGCAATGCTGTGATGGATAGCCTACATAAACTCCTTGAATCCTGAGTTCAAGCATATTGCAGGGAAAGACAATCCAATGGTAGATACGCTATCTAGGGCAAGGTATGAAGATGAACAGGACATGATTATTGAGGGAGATGATGTTGGCACAAAGTTTTACACTATTGATCATGCAAAGAGTAGTAATGCATGTTTTGTGTCTTCACTTGAGTCCTTTTCAAAGGAACTATATGAGGGTGAATGCCTCTTGATAGGTCGCTACTTAAGTACTCTGCAGAAGCAGGATGATTGGATTGAGCAAGAATTTAAGAGGATAAGAAGTAAATCATATGGATACTTCTTGAGGGATGGCTACCTATGGAAGCATCCTAAACAAAGACATTAGGAGATTTCGGAGGTCTTTTGGAGGGCCTTTTGGTAGAGAGAGGAAAATAAGCTCCTCCAATGAGAGAAGAGCCTACGTTACGTAGAAAAATAGATTGATATTAACAAAAATATAAAAAGTGTCCCTCTCCTCATTTAATAATCTAGTGGTCCTTGAAGACGAGCACTCTCTTTTATTTAATGCGAGCACTTTTTTCAAAAGGTAGATACGGTGCATTTGATACGGGATACGTCATCACTAGAACTCAAAACATCACAAAACTATCAAGTGGTGGAAGATTTTGAAACTTTTGATACTGCCAATGAGTCCGGAACACACATATCTCCTAGAAATGAATGTCCAATTGCCTCGCTTAGACATCCAAAGAGGCCAAAAATGTCAAACACCCCTAAAAGAACATTTTACTAACGGCGCGCGATGAGGCATTTCAAAATTTTGGAATGCCTCCTCGCGCGCCGTTAGTAAAAAGGCCCTTTTTCCCTCTTTTTGGGGAGCTTTTTGAGAGGAAAATGTCCAAAAACCTCTAAAAAGGGGCTTTTTGGAAAGATAAGTGTCCAAAAATCACTAAAAAGAGCTTTGTACTAATGGCGCGCGAGGGGGCATTCCAAAATTTTAGAATGCCTCCTCGCGCGCCGTTAGTAAAAAGGCCCTATTTTCCTCTTTTTAGGGAGCTTTTTGAGAGGAAAATGTCCAAAAACCTCTAAAAAGGGGCTTTTTGGAAAAATAAGTGTCCAAAAATCACTAAAAAAAGCTTTGTACTAATGGCGCGCGAGGGGGCATTCCAAAATTTTGGAATGCCTCCTCGCGCGCCGTTAGTAAAAAGGCCCTTTTTTCTTTTTTTTAGGGAGCTTTTTGAGAGGAAAATGTCCAAAAACCTCTAAAAAGGGGCTTTTTGGAAAGATATGTGTCCAAAAACCCCCAAAAATGGGCTTTGTACTAATGGCGCGCGAGGGGGCATTCTAAAATTTTAGAATGCCTCCTCGCGCACCTTTAGTAAAAAGCCCATTTTTGGGGGTTTTTTGACATTTTTTGCCTCTCCGGATGTCGGAATGAGACAAGTAGACATTCGTTTTTAAGGTATTTTGGCGTTCCGGATGCATTGGTGGTGTCAAAATCCTCAAAATCTATCACTATTTTATAGTTTGTGACTTTTCAACTTTGAGTGATGACGTAAGCTGCATTGAATGCGCCGCACCTGCCTCCTGAAAAAGACGCTCGCATTAAATAAAAAAGTGACCGTTTTCAAGGACGATTGGGAAGATAAATCTACTTTTCAGAGTGTCTGGTTGTCCTTTTGGACGTACTCACAAGGTGCAAGTGCATTTTAAAAAAAGTTTCTAGAGAGAGAAATACAATTTCTTACAAGGCCCTCCAAATGACCTCCGAAATTTTCTAATGGATGGAACACCATTGCGTGTAGTATGCGATAAGGTTACTCAGCAACAAATCATCAAGGAGCTCCATGAAAGTTTACGGGCAGGACATCGAGGTGTATGGGCGACATTTTCCAAGGTAAAAGAAAGGTATTGGTGGAAAGGGATGTATAAGGATGTGGCTAAGTTTGTGGAGTCTTGTGTGACATGCCAAATGTATTCAAATGTACAGAATTGTGATGAACTACATCCTACTTATCCATTAGCCATGCATTACAAATGGGTTGTGGATTTGGTTACAATGCCTTTGGGACTTTGGCAAATGATTTGGTGCTTGCTAGAGAAGATTTGTCTAATCAAGTTGAAGTGCGAGCATTGAGGACAAAGAGTACACAAGTTGTATGTAATATTCTTCTTGAAGATGTGATATGTCGTTATGGGTGTGTGGGAAAGATAACTGCAGATAGAGGAGAATTGGATGTTGATGAAGCAAGGGAATTCTTCTCTAGAATGGGCATCAAACTAGCTTTAACTTGTGCTTATAACCCAGAGGGAAATGGCAAAAGTGAGAGAGTACAGCCTCCAATAATCAAAGCTTTAGCTAAGGCTTGTGAAGGTAAGCTTGGAGAGTGGCCAAGGTTACTGCCATTTGCATTGTGGGCTGACCGTACAACACATAATTCAGTCACTGGCTATATGCCTGTTGAATTGATGTATGGTCAAAAACCTGTGATGCCAATTGAAGATGTAGTTCTTACATGGAATGTATTGCCATGGGAAGATGTAATGAGTAGAGAAGACCTTCTTGTATTGCTCATACGGCAACTACAAAGAAGGTTTGAAGACATTGAGCTTGCAAAAGCTCGACTAAAGAATGCAAGGTTGGAAAACAAAGATAGATTTGACAAGATGCATAGGCTCAAACCGAAATACATTGAAGAAGGTGATTGGTGTTGGTGTATGATAGTAGCCTTGGAAACCAACACTCTACAATAAGAAAGCTTGCAAAGAGATGGTTTGGTCCTTATGTTGTCAAACATGTGGATGGAAATGCAACTTACACCTTGCGTGAACTGGATGGGACAGAACTGAAAATTCCCATTGCAGGAAAAAGAATTAATTATTCAAAAGAAGAGGGGATTCTGATCCATTTGATGCACAACCAAGTTAAGAGGATGATGAAGCCAGGTATATGCAAACTGAGGATGAAAGTGAGAATATGGCGTTTCACCATGAGTTTTAATGCTCTACAAATGTTGTTGTGGCACATATCGGAGGATGTGCAAGTTCAGAGGGGGTGGATGTCGTGCCGTGGCATGTACATACTGTGAAAAAAAACATTCACCTCGCTCTTGACACTTCTCGATGTATGCAAATAAAATCAATCATGTACATATTGTGATATATGTTGAAGCGTCTAATGCGGTCATTATCATGTACATACCTATCCAGGGAGTCGTGGCTCTGGATGTGGCACAGTTGCATGCTTTTCCACTTAATAAGATGCTTAATTTGGTTTTACAATGTATATATTCCAAGTGTTTTATGGTGACACACTCATCTCGCCTATAAAGATTGATGCGGGCAGAAATTGTCAAAAATAGCAGCTAGTAGGCGCCGTTGCAGAATGGCATGGAAAGTGACCCAAAATGATATATTGATGGAAAATGATTCTTATCTATGCTTTTTATGCTTATGCGAGTGATCCCACAAATTTAGGGATTTTTCTGACTCCATTTGGGATTTTTCGCATCAAAAATGGCATTTTTGGGTCAAAAATGAGCTGAAAATGGCCTAGTTTTGGTCCAAAATGATAAAATGGCCCAAACATTGACACATTAGCTAAAAATGCCATGGGTAAGAGAGAGGGCTGCTTTTTACAGAAAAGACCTGCAATTTTGCACTACTGTGTAATAGCTTCCATGTTGCTTAATCTCTGTGTATTGCAGTCCCGCCTCTTCGCAATCTTGTATCTGAGCTTGTGAGGGAGTGAATTAGGGTTTTACCTTATCAAAATAGTGTCTGGGATTCAATATAGAAGCTCTTAAATCTCTGCAAAATCAGAAAATGGTCGCCAAGAAGGTGGAAGCTCGAGCATTCCTTTCAACTGTTTGATGTTACGACTATGAAATATAGGGGCGAGGCTACATGATACCATGAAAGAGGTTTGGGTTTTGATTGAGAATTGTGCTTGTATGAGCACTGAGGTTTCATGGCTGAAACTTTAGTGTTTTTAAATGGTCTTGTGAAATTGAATGTGATTTGGTGATCCTCTCATCATAATCTCGACTACGAAAACAAGCAGACTCCATGCACGATAGGAAAGAGGGTTTGTGACTTTGCTGTCACGAACGCTCTTAGATTTTTTGTCACCCTTAGAAAGAGGGTTGGTGAATCTCCACAAATGCTTTTTCACAAAGTGTTTGTGACTCTCATCACGAACTCTCACAGCCAGAGGTTTTGCACCTTCCCAGCTAGACCGCACACATTCTGACAGCGTAGAGACATGGCTTTAATGGGGGTGCAACGAGAAGAAGAGCTGCTAAAAGAAACAACTGAGCTTAAAAGAGTCAACTAGTTGTTGAGAGATAAACGGCCAGAAGCGCAAGAAGAAGCAGGAACTTCAGAACAGCCACAGATAGAAATTCCCTCAGTTTCTTTTGCTGAGATGCAGACACGGCCAGTAGAAGGACTAGGTGGCGAGGATGATCCAGGTACAATTAACAGAAGCTAGTACAATGGAAATGGTCCAGCTGTCAAAAGTTGAGAAAGATGCACTAAAAGAGACGATTATCCAAGAGGTGGATGAGAAGTGAAAAGCAGCTATGGATTGGGAGTTCAGAGTTCTCCACTCTGTAAATGTTACTCAACTCACTCCCAATCAAATCAATGTGCAATGGAATCAGCAATCCCTGCCATATCCTTTGATAAAGGTGGAGTTGCTCTAAGTCAAAAAGAGGCTCTACAAAGACATGCAAGTAGAAGGTGCCCATGAAGACCACCCATCCTTTCGCGTGTTTGAAATCATAGGCCTCTTCCATGGTTTCCCATGGATTTTGCACCTGTGAAGCTTCCCTCTGTTCTTGCTCTTGCCGCTGATGTGTAGCCCATTCCTCTACTTTTTCGGCGTTCGCATAATATTGATTTATTGCTTCTTGCATATTTTGAACCTCTTCTTGAGCCTGATTGTAGCGCTACATCATTTCATCAATGCGAGCCTGTTCGAACTCCTCAGCTCTTGCCCCTTCCTCTCTTGTACGTCTGTTTACCGAGATTATAATATGCTGGATGGCCATTACATAAAAATTTCGCACATCGTAGGGGGTGCACCAAATACGGTTGTATTGCCTCTACTTGCTCGGTACTGACCTCAGAAAAGTATAATAGCAAACATCATAAGTAAAGAAGATGGTTAGTACCAAGCGAATAGGTGCAACAAATAGAGTTTACCTTTCCTTATTCACTTGGTACTAACCTCAGAAAAGTGTAATAGAAAATATCATTTATATTTTGTGAGGTCAGTAGCAAGCGAACAGGTGCAACGAATAGAGTTTGACTTCCCTTATTTGCTTGGTACTGACCTCAGAAAAGTGTAATAGCAAACATCATTTATATTTTCTTAGGTTAGTACCACGCAAACAGGTGAAATGAAAAGAGTTTGTCTTCCCTTATTCGCTTGGTACTGCCCTGAGAAAAGTGTAATATCAAACATCATTAATATTTTTGCGATCAGTACCCAAGCGAACAGGTGTAACAAACAGGGTTTACCTTCCCTTATTCGCTTGGTAATAACCTCAGAAAAGTGTAATAGCAAACATCATTTATATTTTTTGAGGTCAGTACCAAACGAACAGGTGCAACGAACAAAGTTTGCCTTCCTTTATTCGCTTGGTACTGACCTCAGAAAAGTGTAATAGAAAACATCATTAATATTTTATGAGGTCACTACTAAGCGAATAGGTGCAACAAACATGGTTTACCTTCCCTTATTCGCTTGATACTGACCTCAGAAAAGTGTAATAGCAAACATCATTTATATTTTTTGAGGTCAATACCAAGCGAATAGGTGCAACGAACAGAGTTTTCCTTCCCTTATTCGCTTGGTACTAACCACACAAAACACAAGTGCACAAAAGTGTAGTAGCATACCTCTTCACTGTGTGTAGAGTTCTACATCACTAAGGCACTACAGAACAAGAGTAAGAGGAGGAAGCGCAAAAAGGGAGGAGATGCACAGAAGGGGTTGGGAGCACAAAAGAGATGGTTTGCTTACCGCGTAGCGTTGACGGGGTAGAGTTAAAATGTTGGTCAATATAGGATGAAAAAAGAGACAGAATAGCACTCATCTGGGGCGACGGTATACTTAAAATGTTTGGCGGGGGTACTGCCTCTAAACGTAGAATGCTTACCTCGGCAAGGGTGACAACTTCACTTATACGCATGATTACACCCGAGATTGTGGTTGGTAGATTGTACTGCATGGGAATCTAAGCCCGTTTATTACTGGTTGTCCTTGTGAGCACAACCCACGTGCCTTTTTTGAGTGATTGTTTAGAGTCAGACGCCGATAGCCGTTGCAGTTTCCATCTCCATCTCTAAGTAGAACAAACAAATCGTCCTTGCCTTTGCCTTTTTTGTGCTCTTCCCCTTGGCCACCTCTCGCGATCCTATGTTGAGCGACCTCCACTGGTTTGAGTCCTTTGCTACCGCGTCGCCACATCGCCTTGGACTTTGTCTTTTGTTTCTCTTCCTCTTGGCCACCTTCTGGTTCTTGCTCTCAACGACGTGCGACATCATCATCCAACTCGGCACCATTAGATATTACGGAGACAGGTCCTCTCTCTCTCTCTCTCTCTCTCTCCCCCCCCCCCCCCCCCCCCCCCCCCACCCTGCCTGTGTTTTGTTAACTATGTGCACATCAAAGCCACTATGTTACGGGATTAGAGCACAAGGGGAATAACACTCCAAGGGCCAAAGTGGTCATTAGGGTGAGATTAGAAGTCTCATGCCGCATGGTTGGAATAATTACTCCTTATGTGATCGTGCCTTAGTTGTTATTCAATGCTATGTTTGGGCATAGTGAGTGAGTAGGCCTATATATCTTTTACTGATAAATGCTCTATTTGAATCCACCTATTTTGAATGGACGTAGGTACAGTGTAAATTCAACTTGGGTCAGAACCAAGCGAATAGGGCCCTTCGAAGATTCTTAGGGCCCCTATTCGCCTGGTTCCGACTCAAGTGATGTCACCTATTATGACATTAGCACACGGGACAAAACCAAGAAAATAGAGACCTTGAGGAATACTCGAGGCTCAATATTCGCTTGGTTATGACACCAAATATAGACCAATTTTGAATAGTAGTTTTGGCTTGCTTTTTTTTAGTCATGGGGATCATAGTCCTAGAAACAGACGATGTGGGCGAGGATACAGAGCATTTACTGATAGCATTAAATGCTCTGTTCCAATCCACTTGTTTTCAATGGACGTTGGTATAGCGTTAATTCAACTTATGTCAGAACCAAGAAAATAGGGCCATTCGGAGATTCTTGGGGACCCTATTCGCCTAGTTCTGACTCAAGTGACGTCACCTATTATGACATTAGCATATGGGACAGAACCAAGCGAATAGAGACCTTGAGAGATACTTGAGGCTCAATTTCGCTTGGTTATGACACCAAATATAGATCAATTTTGAATAGTAGTTTTGGCTAGCTTTTTCTTTCAGTCATGGGGATCATAGTCTTGGAGACAGACGATTTGGGTGAGGATACATGTGAAGAAAAACTATTCATGTTCTTATACAACGCCCGTGCTCATCACCGTGCACCAGAACTAAGAATGTTTAATGCAGATTTTTCTATATAGAGGATCATAGATTGCTCATTTGAGTACCTACAAACCCATTTGCAACAGTATGAGGCAGTCATTTGTGACAATTCCATGACAATTGATGGCATGAAATATGTGCACCCAGACGACCTTGACCCTGACAAGAGTGCTTCAAAGAGACTGAATCGATGTCTAGAAAAGTGTCCCTCCAATGCACTGCTTGTACAAGACAGGTGTATGAAGCATTTAAAAGGGTGTTGCTTAGTGGAATTCTACCACGGGTTTGTCTGTTACTTGGTTCTTGCAGACGGATGGTGAGTCAGAGACTTCCCAGTCAACAACTTTTGATAGTTGTCCATTGGCGCCGGAGGAAGAGGTAGAGGATGTGGAGGTGCAGTTTGACCGAGAAGAAGAGCGGGTAGAGGTATTAAAGGAAACATTGATGCGGTCTTAACTCTTGCTTCTCTTGCGGATGCAGCAGTAGGGTCAAAGCAAGAAAGCCCATATAAGGAAGTGACTTTGCCTCTGAATTGCGCTCCCAACTTTGCTATGCCAGGCAACACCCACTACGTTCTGCTCACAAATATCATGCATGAGCACAATATACGGGAGGACTAGTGCCTAGCAGTGATTGTGGATTTTTGTGAGACAGACATGGGATTTGTGGATGATGATAGAGTGGACCAACATCTTATTGCTGGCACAGCTGTCAAAGACTCATAGTTTACTTCAGGGTGGCAACTAGTCAAAGATACATGCAATGAAGCAAGTCCGGAGAGGCCAATTTGCCAACAGATGAGCAATTTCAATCAACAACAAAACAACTCGTCTTGGAAAACATGGGTAGGCCCGTGGCACCCAGAGCTCAGGTAATGAATAGTCAGTCTATTCACTTGTGGGGAAGGTCAATGTTGGAAATAAACGAGAATCAGATGGTAATTTTTAAAGGCATTCAGATGGTATTGGAGATGGCCTAGTGATAAAATATCATTATCAATCTTTTTGTTGACAAGTTCTAGTGTTTGACGATAGTTTCCTTAGAAGAGCGGGAGGCTCATGGCAAGGGCTTGTCATTGGAGTACAAGGCAAGGATGTGGCGTTGTCTCACTACATCGGGTGTTTCAACCAAAAGAAGGTTTGTAGAAACAATTCAAGTATTTGGCAATTGTACTCATCTCACTTACGTCCCATAAATGCTTTAATAATTTTTTGTAGATCATAATATACCACAAGGAATACTCCGAGGACAATGCAAAGTTCCCACTATTTGCAATGAAAGTTATTACAAGATTATGTGTTGGGCACCACCTCCCACTAAACGCAGAAATACTAATTCTGATTGAGAAACAATTTTCTCTAAGCGTCTTTGCATTGGGTATGGGTGCCAAGCACTCAGAGCCCCCTATTTCATGTCCTACACAGCTCAGGCTCTAGTTGTAGGGGTTGAAGACCCGGAGAGTATAGATCCATACAACAAGCGGCTGTTTTGAGGGAAAGAAGATGCCTCATGCCTGTGGGGACGCTGCCATCAACAGAGGAACGAGCTTGTCTACAGAGCTTGCACATCAAAGAGGTAGAAAGAGAGGAAGAAGGAGGTGCATTGAAGAGGATAAAAATGACGGGCTCAGGTGCATCTTCTCCCTCAGGTCCATTTTCTCCCGCTCTTGACTCGTGACAGTTGCCACCTGTTTTAGGGCACAAATACTCCCCTGTTCATGCTCACAAGAACGACACAGACAACATACTTATCATCCGATGACACAACTAACTGGTAGGTGCACGGAGGCAATCTTGTTAGCTTGTCAGGCTGAGACCAATCTACACATACACACTTCTATGATGCATCAATCACTAACCCTTGTAGAATGCAACCCACTCTATCCCTAAATGCTCAGAACACCGTTTACACCTCAAATGAACTCGGAATCGCATCAAACTTACTAGGCACCGTCTTCTCAATAGGATATACTTACCTATAAGTCTAATCTCACCAAATTTGAACCCTAGTTATCTCGATTACAGTCGTGATAGACTCACAGGTCATAATCCAAAAGTGGGCAAAACCTAAGTTTATGAGTATCTATGTGTAGCTAATCTCTTTCTCATTCCATAAAGCACTTGATTGTTGAAAACAGACACTGTTTGTGCTACTTACAAGCAAAACAAGCTCAAGGAAGGATCGATCGCGAACAGCTCAAAAATGTGAATGCGTGGCGTGGGCGCGTAGCTCTTGGAGAGGTTACCGCAATGGTGTGGTCACGTCGTGAATTCGGTGAGGGAGTAGCGCGTAGCGAAGAGGATAAGACACACTCACTCTCTCTCTCTCTCTCTCTCTCTCTCTCTCTCTCTCTCTCTCTCTCTCTCTCTCTCTCTCTCTCTCTCTCTCTCTCTCTCTCTCTCTCTCTCTCTCTCTCTCTCTCTCAGACTCGTACGACACAGGATTAATATTCAAATGTTATTCAAAAAAATGGTTCTAAGGTGACTTTTATTCTTTAGTCACCTTAGCTCAAAAATGTACATGGGGTTCTCTTCCTCATAATTACAAAGTGGGAACAAATCTGGCTCCTGACTGACTGATTAATCTTTACATAACCCAAACAAGTGGATCAAAATGATAAGGCGTCTTTGACATAAAAATGGAAATTTGATAGGCTTTACAAGGTGGGCTCATTACAACAGTTGGACAAGTTGGGCTCATTACAACAGTTGGACAAGTTGGGCTCCAACTCTCCCCCCCTTCTAATTCATGTCTACCATGACATGATCGTCTTTGTCTTCAGTGTCGATGTCTTCCTTCTTTGTTGATTTGATGTAGAAACGCATCATATCGCATAGACTCGCTTGCCATTAATGGGCCAAAATTTTTGGATTTGTACATAATGAAGCCTGTCTAAAATGCTTCTTCGAATTTTTGGAGATGGTAGCTTGGCAGAAAAATTAGCCGTCTGAAGTAGGCATACAACGCTGGCTCTGTAGGTGGCCCACTTAGATCATATGACAGCTCTGAGATGCTTCTTTTTGTATTCATGTACTCTGAAGTCTAGCTTTCTGAGAACACTGTGAGACAGGCCAAAAAGGTTCAAGCTATTTTACATAGCATCTTGCAGGATAGGTAGGGAGAGCCTCCGAATTCTGCGATGGCGCCCTGAAGGGTTTTCACCATGTAAGAACCAGATATTCTCTCTCCCTCTGCAGGCCCTGGCAATACTGGATAGTTCAGCCATGTAGGATTTCTGCTTTGTAGTGCTTTATGTTGCTGTAAGTGTAAGTTTGGGGCGTTGGGCAAAAAGTCATATCATTCCTCAACTCAGGTGGTGCGTTGACTAAGTGGATCAGGTTGTTAGGGTGATCCAAAAGCCATTGACGCCTCTACTTTGGCTGGTTGTCTACTATCCTATTTTGTTGCTCCCGATCCTGTAATTCTCCTTCAAATATTGGCACTTGTTCTTCCTTTGCGAGCTGTCGTTGATGTGTCAGAGTTTCATATTTCAGTAGAGCATAGGTTAACATAGGGGCATTCCATTCTTCCCGTAGCTCTGCTCCTATCTTGATTGGAGATCCCTGGTAGCATCTCCTTCTCTAGTTGCATGGACATGTACCACATCATCTCTGATTGCTTTTCCATTTGTTCGGCCAGCTTCTGCTCTTCAAATTTCATGACTGAATCTTCGTCTATTTCTTGGTCTTTGTAGCCAGGTTGATCAGTCTATGTATCTGGCGCCTCATGGTCATCTGATTCTTCCTCGTAGTCATCTTCACCCCCATATATTTCTGCCAGTCCAGCCAAATCCGTGGCTGCTTGCTCTAGGTGCACTCGTACCTGTCCTTGGTGTTGCCTTGCAGTTTGAAGACTTGCAATTTGTGCAGCCAATGTTCTATTATTGATTTGGAGAGCTTGAAATTCCATCTCTTTTTGAGCTACAGACTCCTCTAACTCTTTTACTCTAACGTGCAAATTTTCATTTTCCTCCCTGAGGGACTTGGAAACAATGCTTTCTATTTCA
This sequence comes from Adiantum capillus-veneris, assembly GCF_014529385.1. NCBI lineage: Eukaryota > Viridiplantae > Streptophyta > Polypodiopsida > Polypodiales > Pteridaceae > Adiantum > Adiantum capillus-veneris. The sequence goes on from NC_140954.1 coordinate 18,585,113, forward strand.
CTGTCATGAGCTGGTCCTTGTTGTTGTTCACTTTGTAAGTCCAAAATTTTCCTTTGTAATTGATCTTCTGCTCTTAGTGCACTTTCAGCTATCATTAACCGCTGTTTTCTTTCCAATTCCAGCTCTCTCTTCAGTGCATCCACTTCTTCTTGCGGTTGGACCACCGGTGTTGTTGGTACCAACGTTTTTTTTTTCTTTGCTCGTTCTATTTCCCTTGCTTGTATATCTGTTACTTCTCTCAAATCCTTGACTTCAATTTGTAATTCATCGATTACGACTTGCAAACTTTTGACTGTCTCCAGGGCATCTTGCTTTTCTTTTTCCAACCTTTGGAGTTGTTCATCTCTGTCACTGACATCTTCAAGAAATACATTGATTGTATCTTCACAAATGGCATTGAAATTTTCAGACTCCTGTAAATTTTCCTTGAGGAGGTTTACTCTGCTTTTGAGCCCCAAGATCTCAGCATCTCTGATGTTGATCAATTTTATCTCTTTGCTCCTGCAGCTTCAGAACTTCTTGATGGATTTTTTCTAACTTCGTTTTGTTGGACCTATTCTGATCGGCTAACCACTGACTATGCAGTCTTGTTCGGTTTAGTAGGGTCTCCATTGACTGTAAATCCAGGTCTATAGTAGATTCCAGGTCAATTTCTTGAGAGGAGGAAGCTTTTTCTTTTGTCAGATCTTCCTCTTTTTGCTTGCCTTTATCAATGTGTGATATGGTTCCAATGTTTGGGTGACCATCTGTTCTTTCCTCTTCTTCTTGATTGGGTGGTGTATGAACCCTCTCATCACGATGTGAGCTTTTTGAATGCGAAGGAGAGTCAGCAGGTGGGGTTGATTGCCTCTCACTTGTCTCTGGACTTGGAGATGGAGGTGGTGTTTCCTGATCTCGTGAAGTTGGCCTTAACTGATCTCTCAAGGTTTGGAGATCCTCCTCTTCTAGTAGCAGTTCTGGTTCATCCATAGAATTCCTTTCTTGGATGTACCTCTCGAACCAGTCCAACTCAAAAGCTAGGTTGTGTTTATTCTTTGTTCTCAATGTGTAAGTTCTACTAGAAGGTTTCCAAGTGGCACCTACACTACCTCGTAGAGATCTCTCGAGAACAAAGCCTTCTAGCATTCTTTCCATTTTTTCTACCTTTTGCAATTTGGTGTTGTTCTCCATTCCTGCTTTCCACTTCTTTAGTCGCACATCTTCTTCTTCCATCTTTTCCTGTGTACTTCTGGTTACTCTTTCTAGCCTACGTCCTCCAATGGTGTTAATAGAGGCCGGTGCTCGCCTTTGTGATTTGTCTTCGATATTCTCTCTTAACACCAGCCAATCGTTCTAATGAGGAGCAGGTGTCAATTGATCTACCGTGCCTATGGCCTAGTATATTATTCTGGTGAGGACTTCTCCTCGTGCAATGTAATTTGGTTTGTCCTGCCTTAACTTTGTCACTTCTTCAAACAGATATGATGCGTGATCTATATAGAACTCATGTGTCATTCCCATAGCCCAGGTCAGTGTTTTTGAGATGCTCCCGTGTGGTGTAGTGTATCTAGGCGGTCTCTTACTGTAGCTCAACAAACACTGACTGTATATCTGTGTTAGTTCTCTTACTTCTGGGTTTGCTATGAGTTCGAAAGAAGGTAGTTTGAACCTTTGCAGGTAGACTGTGAGGTTCTTCCTTCTTTCTCTCATGTTGGCTCCCCGATCAGACAATTTCAATGTCTCTTTGATGATTTCCTTGGTGATCTGAATCTCCATCACCTCATTATCCATGCCTGCCACCCTGCAAGTTCCATCTTCTTGGATAGTTTCAATTAGGTGCTGTACCCTCTTGAAATCTATCCCCACTGGTGGTAGTCAGACAAAGTTCCACAAGCCAACTTTTTTCAGCCATGACCTTTGCGGTGATCTTTTCAGGTAATTTTCTGCCTCCTTGGGGATCATCACTGTATCCACTAAATTTCCTTTGTCATCCACATATGAACCTTGATAGACTTGAAAGGTTGCTGCCTGTTGCACGTCTGTAGATATCCACGTGACTGTTGTCTTTAATGAATTGGTTAGAAGTGCATAGGGTATCCATTGCCAGGTTCTTGCCTTTTCTTTTTCCTGGAGAAGCATCCATGGATCCTGTATTCACAAATAACAGTTAATGTACAAACATAGTACTTCTCTTCTAAATTGATTACCACTTAATCATGCATCTAGATGAGCCTTCTTAATCCCAAGATGAGTTAAGGTAAAATGTTAGCAGATAGACAAGCTCTTCCATTGTCCGACTCTGACGGCTTAAAATTAATGTTGTTGATGAAGGAGAACAAGTCCAAATGCCTTGAAATTTTGTGGGGTGTATGTGCATAGGGCATGTAAGGTCACCCTATAGTCACAAACTGAAAATCAGGTCATTTGCAATTTCTGCCCAGTCTATCGCGATAGACTGGCCATCTTTTGACAAAGGTCATATTTTCCACTTGTGACTCCACCAGTTGGTTTTTCATGTCTTGCACATAATCTGATCCCATTTTCACCTCAAATGAATGTCAAGTGACCCCTTTTTGGATCAACTTCCATTTTTCCAGATTCCTTCCAAGGAGATGTTGGTCTATCTCCTTCATTTTGTGTTGTTTTGGGCTCAAACTTAGTGGGTATTCCTCTTGCATCATGCTAAAGCCAACTATTGATTCCAATTTTTGATAAGATAGCCCTGTATCACTTTGCTGAGTCTATTGCGATAGACTGGGACTTAGTGTCATTTTGTCATATTTTGGCTCTGTGATCATCAGTCTGCCTTCTCCTAGTTGATGTAAGGTTGCTTGACCTCTCACATGTGAATTTTAACTATCTGCCCTTGAGATGCCCTGTTCTGACTCTGAGTTTTTGTCAAGTCTATCTCAGCTTGCCATATGAGTCCATCTTGTCACCAAATTTGGTGTACTGCCCCCATATGCTTCCCCAAGTCTATCTTGTGAAAAATTTGAAAAGCCTTCCCCCTAAAGATAAAAATAGCAAGTCTATCGCGATAGACTCAGTTACTTGGCCAAGAGAAAGCAATTTTGCACTTTGATTTGATATATGTGGTCATTATTCCTTGTTAGTACCCCTCATGAAGTCAATATCAAAACTTTACTTTTCTAAGTGTAATAGCAAGTCTATCGCGATAGACTGAGCATCTCGTCATTTTTACAAGTTTTTTGATGTTAGTTGACCACAATGGTGTTAGTAGGCTTCCCTAGACACACACATTAAGTTTTAATCAATTTAGAAGAGTGTACTCCCTGTTTGCAACACTTAGCTGGTTCTGGAGTCGGAGTAGACCACTTAGGTGATGGTCGCCGTTCCTTTTGGTCATTGTATGACTCCGGTTGTCTTTCATTTCCTTTCAACCTTCCGTCAAAGCAGTCGGTTGTTGCTTTGGTGTTTACATCACCAAGAACTACCATTTGGACATCTTTCTGGCCTGTTGCTAGCATTTGCCCTAGTGGAAGAGCTTTTTCTTGAGTGGACACATCCCAACTTGTAGTTGACCTCTTTTGGATGTACCCTATCAAATTTGGTGTCATTTGGTCACTTGGTCAGCCCGTTAGAGTATCGTGACGCTTTGCGCAGTTTCCGTCAGGTAGGGACTTTAGGCTCCGTTTTGACGAAATTTTTCATGGTCTAACCATTCAATTGGTTTGTTGAGGTTATTGGCTTGCTGCCTTTGAGTTTTGGCTCATTTCCGATCACTTTGGTTCAGCTGCCCTTCTGCACGTCCTGTGAAATTAGGGTTTTCTGGGCGGCTTCCTTCCCGCTTTCCGAGGTCATAGGCTTGATCCCTAAGCTATAGGATTGTGCCTTTCAATTTTGGTTCCATTTGGTGGCCTCTAGGTCTTCCTAACAACCGGTCTACATTATGTGTGCACAGGTTGTGATGGTGGTGCTGGCGAGGTTTTGCGACTAACTAAAGTAAACAACACTTAGAGTCAGTGTTGATGAGCATACCTCTCATATCTTATGTCGATCTGGTGACCGTGCGCGATGGATGAGCTCCTGGAAGTCTCAACTGTTGTAGGGAGCTCTCTCTCTCTCTCTCACAATGAAAAATGACTCAAATGAGAGATTTCTAGCCTAGCCTCTCTATATGTAATCAAGACTCCGACACAAAATTTTCCCATTTTTTACGTGTGGCCATAACTTTTTGCAAGATGCGGTTTAGGCTCGCAAATTTCCTGATTTGGACCTGGTTGCTCCAGTTATACAACTTTTGCAGATTTCTCATGTTGGAGGTCCCGTCATGACGGTGGTCATTTTTGCCCTGTCATCTTTGGAGTCCCTATTTTTTCTGTGTCTTCTTTACCTTGCTCTAATTAGGCGTCTCTTCTATTGTGTTTCCATCTGGATTATGGATTTTTTTCTATATTTTTTGCTAGAAAATGGCTAAAATAAAGCAAATAAATCTCAAAATAACCCAAAAATAGCAATTCTAACCTATAAAAATACCAATGAAAAGCAGAACATTTTGTAGCTCACTTTTCATTCTCACTCTTAATCGTCAACCTTGGCCTATTTTTTGCTATTTTTCGACGTTTTTTTACCAGATTTGACTCTCTTTATAGTATATACACATCCCTAGGGGCTCATATATGATCATTTGGTCCCCAATTTTGATTAATTACAAGGGCATATTCTTTTTTCCAAAATCACACAATAAAACGCAAAAATGGTTGAAAAATTAATCACAAACATTGCCCTCTAATATATGACTTGAGTCTGCATTTGGAATGCCTGCCCCCCTCCTAGTTCGAGTCCTCCCGAACGACAAGGTATCGTCAAGGGTATGTGTTGTGCATGGGCGTGAACATGTACTAATGCAGGCCGTGTTATGTAGCCCTATATGCATGCACAGTCAATGCATTTAGAAAAAAATTATGCGGTGTAAGAGGAAGGTATAAGCGATTCGCTTATTGGAATTTGTCGTTGAGGTTTAATTTCCTGTGGTAGCCTGAGTTGGCTGGTAGATTTTCTTTGCAAGAAGAAGTTGTAAATCTGCTGCTCTTTGTTTGATTGTTTTCCACGGTTTTTGAATTGGTGTATGTGGATCCTTTGAAGTCGATATTGTTGTATATTTTGTTGCATGTTCTTGTGGAACATTCTTTCTTATCCATTGGATGACTTTGGTCATACAGATCCTTGTAGATATTGTTGTTGATTCTGCTTGTTTCCGCGTGCTGGTTGTATGATTTGGCTTGTCATTGACAGTTGTAGACAACTGTTCGGTGGTCTTCTTTGGCATCCATACTTGTGTTGTTGGCACGTTCTGAATTGGTAGTTTTGGCCGCCATACCAATATAGTCCGTTGCGTATTCGACTAGGTTGACAATTGTTCTTTGAAGCTTTGCTGGATTTTGGTGTTTTGTCTGTTCTTCTATCCACTTTTTTACAAAAATTTAGCTGTCTTGCTTGATCCAAACTTTATATTTCCTCCCTTGATGAAATTGTGTCTCTGCTAGATCTGTACGTCGTACCCAAACTTGCTTGGTTCCCTGCATGATTGTTGATTTTTGATAATACGTTTCTTTACATGTAAACTTTGTTTGTTGTTGGTCAATGCCTTGCGGATGTATTGACTCCTGTCTCCACCTTGACATGTATTGGTCATATGATAAGAAGTTCTGAAAATTTCTCATTTCTGAACAGTGATTCATTCATATCCAAATCAATGAATACCCTGTTAGCTTTCATCCATGACACTGCTAAGATACACGGTGTTGCTGATCTACTTGGTGGCAGTACATGGAACTTGGTAGTGTACGGGTGTGTCTGCACTGTGATTGGTAATATAATAGACCACAACGTGGTCACCTCATCACCCGATGCTACTTTCAACCTGTGTGTCTCTGGGATCTTCCTCATTGGTCCAAGTTTCTGAAAGAGCTCAAAGCTGATGACACTCATTTTTGCTCTAGTGTCAAGCAATGCATAGATTTCAACTTGTTCTATGCCTGCATAAGCTTTTATGTAAGGACTACACCATGTATCTTCCAAGTTGTCAATGTTTCTTTTGTCCTGAGCCATAAAGTCTGTTTCTGTCTTTGCTAATTCTTCGCTTTGTATATCCGCTTCGATTGTTCGGAATGTTGAAAGAGGATATTCGTCAGTCATCATTGGTGTGACCATGTTTATTGTCCTGAGAAACTGCTTTTTCTTAGAAATGCGTTCCTTGGCTTCTTGTTGTGCCTGGTCCTGAAGTCTTTGTTGTTCCTGTCTATAGGCTTTGCCAGAATGCAATTGAAACAAAATTTCCGGTGTTAAAGGTATATGATATTTTTTCAAATGACACCCACTAATCCAGTTCGGCATTTCTTTTCCATCTAGAGTCGACAGTTTTACTGTTCCGCTGGATGATATTTCTTGGACCAAATAAGGCCCCATTCCCCTTTACTTTAGCTTCTTGGCATGTTGTTTAAGGGTGTCACCCGTTTCAAAGTCCTTGTTCTTGACATGTTTGTCAAAAAACTCTTTCTGTTGTCTTTTTTTTTGCATATTTGGCTGCTACAGCATTGAGTCGTAACTCATCTAATTTTTCAAGGTCCGCTAACCGTTCTGAAAGCTCATGCCCCGTCCAGTCCAATTGTGTGGCTACCCTTAGTGTGGGAATCAAAAATTCAATAGGCAATATTGCATTTAACCCATATATCATATTAAATGGTGTAGCATTGAGTGTTGTTTTATATGCAACTCGATAAGCCCACAATGCCGAATATAGCATTTGATCCCAGTCCGTTCTTGTTTCACTAACCAGTTTTGTAAGAACTGTGCAGAATATTTTGTTGGTTGCTTATGCTTGACCATTGGCTTGTGGATGGTAGGGTGCAAATTTGTGATGAATTACCATATATAAACTCATTTAAGAGATGTTGGATAACTTCATTTACAAAGTGTGTCCCTCTATTACTCACCAGCTCGATTGGAAGGCCATAGCGTGTAAACACATATTCATATAAGAATTGTGCCGTGGTTCTAGCGTCTGCTTTCGTTGTGTCTTTTGCTTCCACCCATTTGGTCATGTAATCCGTGGCCACTATGATATATTGTGCTCGTGAACGATATGCTGGTGGAGTAATAGGGCCAACAAAGTCCAATCCCCATTTAGCGAATGCTCGAGCACTCATCATTGGTCTTAAAGGCATTTCGTCTCTTTTAACTGGTACCTTAGTGCGTTGACATTCATCACACCTTTTCACGAATTCTGTTGCATCTTGAAACATGGTCAGCCACCATATCCCTGCAACCATAATGATTTTTACGGTTCTCTCCGCTGAAAAATGACCTCCTGCTATGCCTGCATGAGCTTGTTCCAATAATGGAAAGTAGTCATTTTCATGAGGAACTAAGCTCAGCTGGTCATCAGTTCCTCTTTTATACAATTGGTCACTAATGAGGGTATACCTATTCGCTTCGATTTGTAAGCCTTTTGTCTGGCTCTAGACCAATCTCCTGGAAACTCCTTATTAGTCAAATATTCCACAATAGCATGACTCCATGCGGGTGCTACTGTCACTTGGTATAATGTGGCATAATCCATAGTGGTATTGGATGTGCAAAAGTTGCATTTCTTGGTGTAGTTAGCTACATCGCCTGCCATTTCTGGCCAATACACTCCAAGTCTTCTTAATTGTTCATAGGTCATTTGATTTCCTCGATGGAATCCCCCTGTTTGTGTATGGGCCTCCTCTAGATACGCGTCGTACTCTTCTGGGCCTATACACAACCTTAGAATCCCGTCATTTCCATGATGGTACATTCTTCCCGCAAGCGTTGTGTAATTTCGTGCTTGTCTAACGTCTTCCACCGTGTATTTGTCGTCAAGATTCATTCCATATGTCAGCAACGGAATAGTTTGCTCTGACCATTTCGGTCCCATCTCTATATTAAACAAGTATGCGTCTCGGAGATCATCATCTACCCCAGTAGCTTTTTTGCCATGTAGTAATCGAGAAAGGTGGTCTTCTCTTTGATGAGTTTTTCCTTTCTTAACTACTACCGTAAAATCAAACTCCAACAACACAATGAACCATCTTACAATTCGTCCCGTGTTACAAGGTTTGTTTACTAAGTACAAGAGCGTCTGATGATCCACAAAAAATGTGAATTTGTTCGCAAGTAAGTAATGCCGAAATTTCTTTACCGCATATATCATACCCAGTCCTTCTGTTTTAGTGGTGGTATAATTCTTTTCTGCACTGTTGAGTTGTCTACTAGCATAACTGATCGGAAAATCTATATTACCCTCCCCTGGTTGTGCTAATATACAACCTATTGCAAATGACGAAGCATCTACGTGTACATGGAAGATCTTTGACCAATCTGGTGCTTTTAGAATTGGTGTAGACACCAGTGCATCTTTTAGTTTCTGGAATGACTCCTCACATTCATTGGTCCATATGAAGATCGTGATTAGACTATACAAGGGTTTTGCTATTACAACGTACATGTAGATAAAACATCGGTAGTATCCACAATGCCCCATAAATGATTGTACCTCTTGTAGAGTGTTTGGTCTTGGCAATTCTATGATCACCTTTACCTTGTCTTCATCAGTGGTAATTCCATTAGCCGATACTATGTGGCCTAAGATTTTACCTTGTCGTACCATGAATACACATTTTTCTGGGTTGAGGCAAATCCTATACGTTCTGCATTTTTCGAATACCTTTCTAAGATGATCTATATGGTCTCCTCTCAATAGAGAATAGACACACAAGTCATCCATGTAAATATCCAAGAATATTCGCAACTATTCTTTAAAATCATGTGTCATTAATCTCTGAAATGTGGCTGGAGCATTGGTTAAGCCAAATGGCATTGCCCTAAACGCATATATGCCCCATTCTGTTGCAAACGCTGTTTTGTATTCATCTTCTAGTTTGAACCCCAATTGGTTATAACCAGAGAATCCGTCCATAAAGCTATAGGCTTGCTTGCCTGCTACTCGTTCCAGGACGTGTTCAGTGATAGGAAGAGGATAGTGGTCCCTTATTGTTGTTGCATTTACCTTCTTGAGATTCACACACACTCGTAATTTCCCATTTTTCTTAGGTACCACCACTATCGGTGAAACCCAGTTCGTGTGCTCTATCTCATAAATAAATTCCGCCTCCATAAGTTTGTCTATCTCTTCCTTTATCCTTTTGGCGAATGTCTCATTGTACGTGTATGGACATTGTTTGCTTGGCTTTGCACCCGACTTCAGAGGGATTGAATATTCACAAATGTTAGGATCCACCCCCTTCAGATCTTTGTACAACCAGGCAAATACATCACGAAAATCCTTAAGCGTTTTGATCAGTAAGTCCTCTTCTTCCCGGCTTAGATATGTGGCAATGTAAGCAGGTTGAGGACTTTCTCCTGGCTCTGCTAAGTCTATTTTCTTGGCATTCTCTGGCCCATCGTAGGACTCGTTTGATTTAGGCTCTCTCATTGGTTGCTGAACCACCAATTTTCTTTCCTGAATGGTGTATTTACAATAGTGAGGAGGTACATCTATCTTTTTACTCCCATCACTAGCGTTTGTTCCATCGCTACTTTCCATTTCAGTTGTCCATACATTTTTCAGTTTTTGTTATAATTGGATCGCTAGAGACATCCAATTTTTCTGTTGCAACTCTTTTTTTTGCTTTGCTGGTTTTCTTAGGTTTCAACAGTCTGGACTTAAATCCTGAGTCTTCAGCAACCTTAAGAAATCTTCCTGACACTTTTTCCTTAGCACAATCAATAGCATGAATGTTCATAAGGAAAGCCTTCTTTTAATCCAACAAGGCTGCTTGAAATTATGTGAGATTACTTTGGTCCCAAGAATGCTGCTCAACGTAGTGGAAAATTTTATCTAGTGATTTTTACACGTTCGCTTTGTGATTTTGGATTGCCCCACCACCAGCATTGTCTTGAACCACTTTATGTAACTATTTCTATTTGTTGAACATGTTTCTCCTCTCTTCTCTATCTGAATCTTTGAGGCTAAACCGAAGAAACCTTCTGGCCTTCATGCCGCCTATCGATGCTTTCCTAGTTACCTTGTAACGACTTTGAGACATCTTAGGGTCCTCTTCAATTTTGACATTGTCTCCATGCAAACCAATGTCTGAGAGCACTCCCTCTAATGCTTTGATCACTCTTTTTGACTCACTCTCTGGCTTTAATGTCCATGCAAAACATATGTACAAATGAACCACCTTTTCAATTATTCGACACAGTGCATGAACTATACAGATGTGAACTCTACTCATAGGAATATCAAGCACTGGCATAAAAGTTTTATCTTGAAGATGTCTGTTGGGAGATCTATTCCATTGCACACTCTCAAGAGATTGTGCATCAGCCATGTAATATAAGCATGGATTTGCCACAGCTGCTCCGTGTGTTATGTTGTACATAAATTTAAGAGTCTTTAAGTCACTTGCCATGTGCCATTCCACTATATAGTCACCAAATCCTTCCACTGAAAGAACTACTCCATTTCTTTGTTCACTGATGATAGAAGGAATTTGGGTTTGACTAAAAACCCAATCGAGGATTTCAAAATTTTCCTTATCAACCTGCAGTGAAAAATGAAAACACATAATCAGCAAGCAAATAATCAATATCTTTGTTATTATAGAGTGAACTAACTATACTTGAAATGATCCTAGAGTTAGAATGTTGTTTTCGGATTGCATGCTAAAGTATTGTGGATCCTCTTTTGTTATTGATGGATCAAGAGCTCTATTCATGAGGGTGATGGTGACTCTCTCCAGCTTCTTGTTCTTCAGGACCTCGCACTCGTCGAGCTTCAAAACAAACTTGAGAACCCCATCGCACTCCTCTTGACTGATGTCAAACAAGTGAACTACATACATTTGCAATGCTTCAAGATCAACAAAGAGGTTGTTGTGCTCATTAAATTGTACCTCTCTGCTTCCCATGCCTAAAAACATTGCTTCAATATGGAATGGTGACCCAACTTTCTCAAACACCTCATCGTTTACATGCCGGCGATCAGCCTTTACATGTGATGGCTTTGGCAGCAATGATCCTCTCTGTAGTTTATTTTGAGACTTTTTAGCTAATGCTTTGAAGAGTGCCCTGTATCCGATCTGCGAGATGCCACTCTCATCAAGTATTGCTTGCATTTCCATTGGTTCCAACTGATTCTCGTTCATGAAGGAGGTAAGGAGCCTCCCTTACAACTTATGAATTTTTTTCTGAGTTATTATCATCTCTTTAACTACTTCTTTTGGAACTAGATGGCTATAATGCACTCTGGCATTGAAGCCTACACCGTTCGAGTTTGAATGCAGTAAAGACCTGCCAAAAAAGCACCATGCATTATGATCATGTATAGGAAAGTGTATCCGTTTCTTAGTGAAGCACATTGAAGATACAAAAGCAGAAACAATCTTTGAATTACCTTAAAGCTCATATTCGTTTTTTCAGGCCACCACTACAAATCTTCATGTTCTCAATGTTGCACAGATCTCGTTTTCTTTTCCAACTACCAAGCACGATGTCTTTCTCTCGCAAACTTGTGATCTTCTTCTCAAGACCTTGGATTTTCTCTTTGTTTGATGAAATCTTCGGATAGCATGCTTCATTAAGTTTTTTCAGTTGCATGTTCTCCATCACCAGGATTAAGTTTCTTTGCCTTTCCGCATTCAATACTCTCATTTTTAAATGTTCGGTGTATCCCAATAGCCCATCCTTGTCATCGCCTCTGAAATGTAAGAGGTTAGTGATATTAGTAGAGGAAGGTGGCACATTTGTCGTAGGATCCTTTGGATAGATAAAACCATCGGTCCACAAATCCAAATGATGCTCCTTGTTTTTCCTTTTAAGTTCTTTGTCCCGTTGAGATAAGAAAGACTCCCTCCTAAGTTTCTACAACGGTGTGTACTCTTGCAATACATCAACATGAAGATGATGTGTGTTCTTTATTTGGGTAAGTGTTAAAGATGAAGGGGTTGAGGATTGCAAGTTCAAATTGGTGTTTTCATCAGAAAAAGAAGCGTTCTCCATTCCTAGAGTTGATAAAGAAATAGACAGACACTCGAAACTCATAAAATATCTCAGGTTTTGGGAGGGAAGCCCACATTCTCATGTTTAGAGTTGATAGAGTTCGTGTGGCTTATGTTTCTGGAGGGAACGCTTGTAAGTTGGCATTTCAAGTCATTAGTCATACGGTTAATTGGATTCTTGATAAGAGAACTAAGGATAAGAATGATAAAGACGGTGGCTACCTACCAAAGAATGTCATTTTGGCTTTTTGTTGGCGCAAAAAAGTATCACATAAAATGTACAATTTAACATTTTCATTTTCTCTCTCTAAGCCAACGTGGAACTTCATATAGGGCCCAAAAGTGATTCCAACTTTCTCCTATAATTAGTAAATCGTCCACATATAGAACAATGATGAGAAATACATCACCCTCATGCTTTACATACAATTGCTTTCTAGTGCACCGTTACAAAATCCTTGTTTAACCAAATGAGTGCCAACTTTCTCATACCAAGCACAAGGACACTGCTTCAACACATACAAAGATTTCTTACATTTGCACATTTTATCTTCTTGTCCTTTTATGAAAAAACCGCGAGGTTGCGTTACATAAACTTCCTCGAGTATATCACCATTCAAGAAAGTAGTAACAATGTCTGATTGATGTACATCCCATTCAAAATGGTCTATCAATGCACATAGAAAATGAATAGTAGTCATACAACAAGTAAGAGCAAAAGTCTCTTCATAATCTATGCCTTTCTGTTGTGCATAACCTTTTGCAACCTTTCAAGCCTTATAGCAATCAATCTAACCATCGGGCTTGCGTTTCCACTTGTAGACCTGTTTCATACCAATGGCCTTTTTGCCAGGAGGAAAATCACATAAAGTCCATGTGTCCTTTTCTATAAGTGCATCATATTCTAATTGCATGGTAGTCATTCATTTTTTTGAATTCTTTGCTTCATCAAAAGATAGAGGTTCATCTACATTACATAAACTAGAAATAGCCAAAGCATAACAATTTGATGCATAAGGTTCATGGCAAGAAATTGAACAAGTACGACTAGACATAGGTGCATCCAATTTATTGTCATGCAACGTATACACGTCATTTTGACATACCTCTAGCCTACTCATTCTTAGCCCTTTCCACATCAAGTACATCATGTATATCTACAACAAACTAGGATGATCTGTAACATTTTCAAAAAACCCCATAGGATGTACATTTGCCTCATTGGAATTTACATGCAAGTTTCCACCATAAAAACAAGGCAACAAACTATTATAAATGTCCTCTGAGCTTACATTATTGTCTCTAGTACATGACAACAAAGGCTAAAGAGAATCTTTCATAAATACAACATCTCACGAAATTAAGATACGTTTGGTTTGCAGATGGTATAACCTATAACCTGTGCTTTCAATACTATAACCGAAAAAAATGCATCCTTATCATCCAATTTTTTGTGTTTCATTTGTGGCATCAAAGCATAAGCCAAACAACCAAAAGCATGCATGTGAGCAATAGATGGCTTCTTATCATGCCATGCTTCATAAGGAGTCATAGAATGCAAAGGGTTTGTAGGAAACTTGTTAAGTACATAAGTAGCACACATGATGCCTCAAGCCAAAAGAGAAATCCCAAGCCCCAAGTGAATTTTCACGAGCGATCCCGAAAATCGAGCAAAATAGAAGAAAATAATACAAAGGAAATCACAAATAGGAAATCACAAAGCAGTGAGAGTATTTTCACTATTTGTTAGCACTATAATGAGAGGGGAAAGTATGTGTTTGTATATATAGTTCAAATGATGGTTGGCCCGCCATCCTTGCCTAAGTGTGGCACCCCCTTTAATTGATGGCATATTCCCATTGAAAGCAACTCAAGATTAATTTTCTATAAAGATTCTCCATTCCATGTTACTCATATTCGCAGGGCATCTGTGTGGATGGATTCCTCATAAGCCCCAACAATATGGATGTGGTGGTGGCAGACCTTGCGGACATCGATGTGAGTAGCCATGCTTATAGTTGCCACCTTAGCCATGGAGAAAGGGTTGATGATGCAAAGGATGTTGCTAATTAGTGAGAGGGGGATTGTAACACGCCTGGTTGAGCCCAACACTGACTTGGATAAACAATAGCCAAGGGTGAAAGTATTTAGCAAGGGGCAGAGAGTGAGAGAGAGAGAGAGAGAGACACACACACACACACACACACACACACACACACACACACACACAGAGAGAGAGAGAGAGAGAGAGAGAGAGAGCCAAGATTTGGAGCTTTGAAGCTCCCATGAAGGCAAATCGGCAAGCCAAGTTGAGAGCTATTTTGAGTCGGACCAATGGTGGATAGATGGACCTAGTCAAAATCTGGTGTGTTCTTCTTTTTCCCTCGAACTCTTCTAGGTATTGTGAGCTTTTGAAGCTCTCATGGAGGAAAATCGGCAAGCCAGGTTGAGAGTTATTTTGAGTCAGACCAATGGAGGATAGATGGACCTAGTCAAAAGTGCGTTCTTCTTTTTCCCTCGAACCCTAGGTATTGTGAGGTTCATCCCCCTTCTAGGTCTTCATATGAAACTAGAGGCACTCTAGCGATGGGAAAGTCTTTTTAAACCTTGCACCGACTCTCTCTCTCTCTCTCTCTCTCTCTCTCTCTCTGGATGGATGGATGAGTAAAATATGACCACTTTACAAAGAATATTTGAAATAATAGGAAAGCGGCAAGGAAGGTAATATAGGAGCTAGCTTGAAGGCAAGGCAAGTTGATGAGAGCAAGCAAGTGTTGGGGTGGTTTTCCTAGTTGGGATACTTATATCTGGGATAGTTGGGATTGTAGTAGGGAAACTTGAACTTGGGCAACTTGAGCTTAGGCAGCTTGAACTTAGAAAGGGTGAATTTTGGGAGCTTGAACTTGGGGAAGTAGGGGTGCTTGTAGTAGGGCTTGGCTCGTAGGATGGGGACTTGTAGAGAGGGGGCTTGTACAAAGGTGGCTTCTACACCAGGGTTTTGTATATTGGGGACTTCTCCATCCGTGGCTTCTCCATCAACGCCTTCTCCATCATTGATGGTTTCTCCTTAGGCAGCTTGTACAGAGGGGATTTCTCCTTGGCCACCTTGTACACTGACAGCTTGGTCAAGGGGCTTGATCTACCACCGTTGCAGTTTTCCTACGTGTTGTTGCAGCCATGAGAGCAAAGTTTGCATGGGCTGGGAATTCCAGCTACAACACTCTCTCGCTCTTTCTCTCTCTCTCTCTCTCTCTCTCTCTCTCTCTCTCTCTCTCTCTCTCTCTCTCTCTCTCTCTCTCTCTCTCTCTCTCTCTCTCTCTCTCTCACACACACACACACACACACACACACACACATTCAACTCTTGTCAGATAGATCTTCGAGGTCTCTTGGGATATTTTCCTACGACATCAAAATTCTCTTGTCTCTTCTCTTCTTCTTCTTCTCTCTCTCTCTCTCTCTCTCTCTCTCTCTCTCTCTCTCTCTCTCTCTAGAGAGAGAGAGAGAGAGAGAAAGAGAGAATATCCGCTGCACTGATCTTGGCTGCAGTTCACGAGGGGAGAGAGAGAGAGAGAGATTCCTTGTGCCTTCTGTAGGCCTTTCACTGGCATCTCCGCAAGGGTGTTGTAGTCACGTATAAGCGGGCAGGGAATCACGTGCACACAGCTACGCTTCGCTTCGGGTCTCCAATCAAATACGCTCGAGTGTTTTAAAAATCAATCTCACAGACAAACAAAATTCCCTTTAGGTTTGATTCAAATAGACATCACCGCAAGGTCGAGGACCCACGTGGTCTATTGTGCACAAGGGTGTGCTATACATACTCTGTGCTTCACACACAAGTGACATATTGCACGGAGTAGTGAGATTGAGAATCTCTATTTTTATCTCTGTGTGCGCACGTGCACCACACTACACTACATGTCGCCATTTTCTTTTGCAAGAAACATATGGATAATGTACTTGTGCCAAGCAAAAAGCATTTTTGTTGCTTCCTCATGCGGTATGTAAAGCCTTTTGAGTCCTTGTACATATATATGGGGGTGGTCGCATAAGGCAGGAGGAGTGTCATATGGAAGATGTGCAATGTTTGCCACTATTAGTATCATCATGTCTACACAAAAAATCAAGCAGAGGGAGTGATGGTCAGCTGTGTGCCTACACTTGGACTAGAAAGATTTACATGCTCCATTTAGAGTGACCTACTTAATGTCAGAGAGAGTTTGAATAATGAGTTGTCCAATTAGAACAATGACACTTCCGAGGCATATAATGTGTTATAACCATGGGTCCACACCCTCAACATGGACATAGGGGAGGATATGTTTCCTAAGACAAGAGTTTTCAGCTGCTTCAAGTGTCTCCTATGCCACTATGCAATCTCATTCCACATGCCAAAGTTGAGGCTTAAGGTTTAATGTGAGTGACCTAAAGTTAGCACTTAGAATAGAAGGATACATCAAAGAGCAAGGACATAGAACATTGGGTGGAAAACACTTTGATCACTTGTGAAAATTCCACTTTATTATGGATATTTATGCACACGTACATTTTTGCACGTGTCAGTTTTTATCTTTATCTTTTGACCTATGTTTTGGTTTATGATCCTTGTATATTTGTTACCATGATATGAAAGCACTCAAGAAATATACAAGTATGAAATCAATTTTGTGCTCAGTTTATCTCACGTTTTGGTTTTACAGGCCTTGTATATTTACTACCATGGTACTCGAGCCATGGTATAAAATCACTCAACAATATATTGGTGTGGTTTTGTGCTGATTTGTGATTTCCTACACCTCACATAACTCTCTCTCATGAGTCTCGCATGATTTTTCCATTCGCTCGGTAAAGTTCGCTCCATGTATGGCAAGACTCAGCCAAAAAATATGTGGACTCTTGACCATACATCATGCCATCTCCACAAGTGACTTGTTTTTCCTTTCAACAAGACCATTTTGTGGAGGTATATATGGCACTTTACATTGGCGTTATATACCTCGACTAGCCAAAAATACATTAAACCCATGAGACATATACGCCAAATGGAGGGGGAAATACTACATTTAGAGACATTTTTAGCCATACCCATAAATTGCTTGAAGCACATGACTACTTCGGACTTACCTTTAAGTGGACATACCCATGCATGCCCAGAGTTATCGTTGATGAAAGTCAGAAAGTACATGTAATTGCGTAAGGATGGAGCTTGCATATACCCACAAACATCTCTATGCACAAGTTGCAACCTGCATGTAACCCTTATTGAACCATTATTTGGAAAATTTGAAATATGTATCTTACCCAAAATACAACCTTCACAAACATTCTTCGAAGGTGCTTCAAGAGGTGGCAAAAAAGCAACCATATTAAATTTTTCCAAACGCAAAAAATTGGCAGAATTTAGATGCCCAAAACATGCATGCCAAAGTTTTGCATCTAAAACAACCTTTGAATCCACAACTAAACTAAATGAGACAGGGTTAGAAACCATGTTAGCCAAAGACTTATCTAAAGAAGAGAGGGAGTCTTACATGAAGGTCCTAAGGAAACATGCTAGCCTATTCATCACAGATACGAACACATCAAAGGAGTCACTCTGACACAAGAATGCATACATCTAAAGGAAGGTAGAAAACTAGTTGTGCTGAATCTGAGAAGGCTTGGAGTGGTTTAGCAAGATGCTTTGTTGAAGGAAGTAAAGAGATTTTTAAAGGTTGGGTGAACTTACACAATGGAGGACTCAAAGTGGGTGTCTTCGGTACTGGTGACCTTTAAGAAACATGTTAAATGAAGGGTGGGTGTCCTCGATACTGGTGACCTTTAAGAAACATGGTAAATGGAGGGTGTGTGTGGATTAATAGTCTCTAAATTCTGCTACAAAGAGGGATCATTTTCCTCTTCCATTCCAAAATGAAATCTTGAATGAGCTAGTAGGACATTAGAGGTATATTGTGTGTGACGGGTACTCACAATATTTTTAGATAAGGATTGTAGATGAAGATTAGAGATAGATGACTTCCATTACACCTTGGGGGTGTTTTCCATATAGGGTTATACCATTTGGTCCCAACTACCTTTCAATGATTCATGCATTTGGTTTTCCAGCAATATTTTGGTAAGTCCATAAGAGTTTTAGTTGATGATTTTTGCATCCACAGCTCTAAGGCATTACACTTGAGCAAGGTGGATGAAGGATTTACACGATTGGTTCAATTGGGTGAGAAATTGAACAAGAATAAGTGACATATCAGAGAATCCAAGGTAACAAGTGAAGTCACTCCTTGCTCTGCCTTCACCTTCAAGCATGAAGAAATTGGTATCATTTTTGCAAACGATACACTATTTGAGTCGCTTTATTCACCTCTTCTCATAGGAAATCTATCAACTACATTAGTTCACGAAGCAAGCAACCTTGGCATGTAATGAGAGTAGTGAGAGGTGCTTTGAAGAAGTGAATGGAATTTTGGGCTCTTTACTAATTCTCTTTCAGTCTTGTTGGGAGGAAATCTTCTACATCAACCCTAGCCTTGGGTGTGAAGCATTGGGGGCAGTCTTGATGCAAAAGGATCCAAAGACACATTGAATGATACTTGTGTATTTTGCAAGTAGGACTATGACTACAACCAAGAGGGGTTTCTCCTCTACAGAACAATTACTCTCGGCCTTTAAATTTGTGGTGAAAAATTTTAGGGCCTACTTGTTACTTAAAAGGTTTTCTGGGCTTACCACAAAAAATGTTTTCCCATATGCTTTTTAGCACATGCAGCTATCCCCAAGGATAGCAAAATGGGTGGTGTAATTATAGGAATCTGACTACACATTACAAGTGGAGTGGACTACTATAGCATGCCTAGTAGATGTCCTAACATAGAAATGCTATGAGAAACTAGAGAAGGTGTAGCCTACCAAGGTCCCACCCCTGCCTGAGCCTGAGCTTCTATCATAGGCTCACAGTTTGTACTTTAATGGTCCCTATAGAGCATCAACAAGAATTGATGTGATGAATCCTTTGGGTAAAAGACAGAGCATCAACAAGAATTGTTGTGATGAATCCTTTGGGAGAAAGGATCTTCTGAATTGGTTTTTAATTGGAGGATGTTCATTCCAATAATAAGGCGGAGTACCATCCTCTCATCCTTTGCAGTGGTGCCTCTCTAATGTTTTTGGTGATTCGATGGTTATAGTGAAACAAATAATAGGGGTATGGGCTTGTTAGAATTATAAACTAGCTACCAAAATGAGGGAAGCCAAGTCTTGGATGAGAAATTTCAAGAGTGTGCAAGTTCACTTTGTATCAAGAGATAAGAACAAGGAAGAAGATGCTCTATAGCTACAGAGGAGTTGCAGAATGCTATGGTAGGACCAAACACGGTCAAGGAGGAGCTGCAAGATGTTATCTCCTTCTTGGAGCATTGTGAGGCTCCACCACACATGTCTCAATGAACAGAGATGGTTGGCCTTAAAGGCCACCAAGTACTATATAGTGAATGAAGATTTGTACTGCAAAGGGAAGGATGCACTATTCATAAAATTTCCTTCTAGCAAAGAGAGCAAAGCGATTCTAAGCAGTTGTCTTGAGGGAGTTTGTGGTGGGCAATTTGCTTAAGAAATCACTAGTAGGAAGATTCTCGAATCTCCAAGATGGGGGTTTTTTTCCAATTCTACATTGACATTTGCAACACTAGTGCCACACTTCTGAGGTCTCTCAAAAGGCTTGACCTAGGAGACTAGCATATGAGAAACACAATCCCATCACTACTTATGGACCATTTTAGAAGCAGGGCATTGACGCAATAGGTCCACTACCATGCACCCATGCCAAAAAGGAGTATGTCATCATGGGGTACACTACATGACTAGATGGGCTAAGGCGCGCTCCACTAGAAGGATTACTACTAAAGATGTGGGGGACTTCATTTTTTAGTGCATTTTTGTTAGGGTTGGTACGTCTTTGAAGATCTTATCTAACAGAGGACCTGGTTTTCAAGCATACCTAGTAGGAGAGTTAATGGAGAAGTTGAAGATTAAGTGTATGCACTCTACTCACCCAAAGGCTTGGGAATAACACTTAGATGCACCACTCT
This sequence comes from Adiantum capillus-veneris, assembly GCF_014529385.1. Lineage (NCBI taxonomy): Eukaryota > Viridiplantae > Streptophyta > Polypodiopsida > Polypodiales > Pteridaceae > Adiantum > Adiantum capillus-veneris. Next base: position 18,605,226 of record NC_140954.1, read on the forward strand.
GGGCTTACGAGACATCCTTCAAGACATCTTTGGGGTTTACTCCTTCTCACTTAGTGTATGGACATGAGGCTCTTTTGCCCATATAGGTAGAATTGGCAAGTCTATGAGTTTTAAAGGCCTACCATGAGGATGATCAAAAGAATAAGGTGGAGCAACAAATCATTGACTTGGAGTGGTTAGAACTAGACAGAGAATTAGCAATTCAACACTATGTTGCACATGCAAAAAAGTGATGAAGAAAGTTCAACAACCAAGTGATAAAGAAGGGCATCAAAGAGGGTTCTCTTGTGCTGCAATATGACAATCGAATTGACCATAGGAAGGATGGTAAGTTTTTGCTGAAATGGGAAGGGCCTTTTGTGGTAGTACAAATGTTCATAATTGGATGGAGGCTTAAACCCTACAATTATAGGTTGGAGCCCTAGATTGAGGGGTGTGCTGACACTAGTCTATGCTTGGCAGATGACCATTCATATTGGGACATAGGCTAGAGTCTGTAGGTATCAGGGGGAGGGATATATGATGCATTCTTTTCATTACCCCCCTATAAGCCATCACTTGTACATAGCTAAGAGAAAAAAATAAAACTATATTAAAAAAACTTCCCATCTTGCATGGAGGTATGCAGCACTAGGCGAGATACTTATTTGGGTGGAAAAAAAACTATAGTTAATCGAAAGTTTCTTTTAAGAAGAAATGCTTGTCAAGATTTGATTGAGATGTGTGCTAGATTAAGAAGCTCACAACAGGGATTTTAAAAATGTTTTAGTCCAAGACACACCCCTCAATGCAGATTATGGGTTCTAAGTTTGCAACACATTCTTCTGAATCTTTTTCCAAGTGTCCCCTTTTCCCTAGATAATTAGAGTTCTTACAAAGAGGATACACAAGACAAGACCCTTAGTGAACATGCCAAGCAAAGTTTAAAAGAGGAAGAAGAGTACGACTCAAACCACAAAGGAACAGACAGTCCTAGAGAGTGAAGAAAAAAGTACAAGAACAATGTCGTTGCATGGAAACGAAAATCACCTCGTTCCCCACCACCAGTGAATAAGGAGAATAGGAAATGGAGAGCCATGATAGTGGCTTTGCATGATATACGAAAATATTAAAAGAGCATGAATCCCATAATTTACAAAGCTCCATACAAAATCCTGGAGCATGAAATAATTAAGAATTTTTCTTATCAAAAGTCCAACTGTCTTTGAAATGTCGTTGACAAAAAGAAATTAACAACCCTTTATCACCATTGCATGCAAAGTGAGTGGATGGAAGTTTAGAACCTCCTCTATCACCTCATCTTCATCTAGTACTTGATCTATGTTATCCATCGGGTCAAATTCCTGTAGGAGCACATGTTTCATTGAGGCCTCTTCATGCTCACTTATATCTTCAACCTCCCTATCTCTCTCCTCAACAAAGATTACGGGGGATTCTTGATTGCCTTTTCCTTTTTTCTTATCGCTCTCCATGTTCTCAAGCACTAGCAAAGATAAGATCATGTCCCAATAAAGCAATTGGATACCTATACACCCCATGCCCAAGTCGATGAGGCCATCCTAATCATCTAGCTTGTAGTCCCTCTTAGCAAGCCCTTTGACAAATCTTAATAGGCAATATGAAAAATTCTTGTCAGATTTGTACATATGCTTTAGAAACGCAGTAGCTCAGGGACATTATGGAAAGGTGGTGATGCATTGGTCATTGGATCGCCAGGTAAGTACGGCCATCAACCCATAAGTTGATAATTGATATCATTTTGCTTGTTAGTAATGTCTTGTGATGGTAGGGGATTGAATGACATGTGTGTTAGCTGATAAGCAAATTAGTGACAATGTGTAATGGTGATTGCTACAAGTAGGTGAAGGTGGCTATGGATGAAAGAAGTGGAGAGTACTCTAAGATAGGAGAAAAGGATTATGTTGTGGAGGTAAGAAAGAGAGGGAGTGCAGCTCAATCTCCTTTGAATTCGAATTGTTGATCATGACTGTAGAGAGAGAAATGTTGTTGCACACAGAGGTAATGGAGTTTTCCATTGCACTCAGCTGGAGTTGGAGTGGGAGAAGCATGAGAGAGAGAGAGAGAGGGAGAGAGAGGGAGGGAGTGGGGGAGAGAAAGAAAATAAAGGAAGAGAGAGTGGGAGAGAGGACATATCTGCAACCTTGGAGGATCTGCACTTTTTTAGAAAGTGGCAGCCAAGAATGTTCCGTAATGATTGGAAGAGGAAGTGACATGAGAGAAAAGGGTGGAAAGAAAGAGAGAGAGTTGACTCACATTTTAGAGAGAGAATGCAGTGAGAGAATGTGGAAAATCTGCTTTTCTAGTAGGGGGGAGGGGGGCTAAAAAGTGTGTCCTTTAATAAGTTCTAAGTGAGAGAGAGTGTTTTATATGTTAGAGAGAGAAGAGAGGTGGGAAAAGGACATTTTAAAATTCATTTACCCACCTCTCTTTTGGGTTACTAAATAGACTAATTTCAAATTCAAACTATGGAAATGGATTTTTTAAAAATCTCAACATATGCCTTTTTGCCCTCTCTTTTAGGCTTGGTCAAACTTGGCTTAATCTTTAAGTATTTCCTTAAACTGCTTGAAAGTGGAAATCGAGCATAGTACGGTGGCACAAATCTACCATTTCAAACAAAAACAAGGAGAAAGTGTTAGAGATAGGTGAGTTAGATGAGAATATATATAGACAAATGTTCGAAGTTGGAAATCCCAAATGAGGAAAGACTTGTCTTGTCTCACTATTTTTGAAGGGATTCCTAAACAAAGATCTGCATGCTATTTTGTATAACGAAAAACACATGAATTGGGAAGCATGTAGTCTGGACGCGATTGACATGAGTGATAATTGCAAGATCTTCAATGAGGAGAACATTTCTAGTGATACATATAGCGAGCACACTACATCCATCGTGCCATCATAGGTAGGACCAGTTGTTGTAGCTCCTACAAATGCTATAGAAGACATGATTAAACACCTGAACAATATGATGAACAACATGCAAAGGATTCCTATGAGATGCCCGAGACAAGAACCAAGTCAGGGACAACCTATGGGAAAAAATAGATCGTTGAAATGGTGTTGCATTGAAGAAAAATGGTCAAATCATGAGAGGAATGAGTGCTATTACAAGCCCAAATACAATGGAAATATCTAGTATATGCCAATGAGCCATAATGACAATCCGTGTATACATACCTGCCAAATGTGGCACCAATGCAAAGATCTCCCATGAATATAGAGAGACCACAACCTGTGTTAGGCTAACAACCACCACTCCCAAGAAATAATTCTATACCAGTCAAGTATTTATTTCTTGAGGGACAAGTGGATGAACATGCTCTAGTACCCATTACTCCATACCCTTAAACAAATTTAGTAAGAATGGGGGTAGAAGAAGAGTGTATAATCAACCTACTCTAGTCTCTATAGAACCAATGTACCAAACACCTGTGGATACAACATTGGTTTACTTCGTTGCAAACCAAGAAGCTAGACCATCTATGATCAAACCAATGTCCAAACCAAAAACATGAAGTTTTCATAATTATGGGGAAGATGATCATTGGAAAAAGGACTATCTTGAACTAGATAAGAATGTGATACCTATAGAGGCATAGTGTGGGGCATGTGGTTCCAAGGGTGGACACTTTCCTGAAGACTACCTTAGGAATCCAACAAACAAAGTAAAAACCACCTTAAACATAGCTGAAGTTCTGCCTAGTAGTTCATCGAAAAGAGAACCTACAATTCTAGTTTAAGTAGGGAGAAGTTAGAACAAACTTCTTTGCAATCGATCTCAATAATCCAAAAAGAATAGGACATAAATTCAATATGGAATCTTTAAAATGACTAAAGATTCATTGTAAGGAGTTTACACCACAAGCGAAGGAGTTTTTTTAAGAAAATGATTTCAAGAAACGGTAAGCTTTTGCTTTTCAGCCACATGAGATAGAATTTGTTGATATCCTAGTGTCTCTCTCTCTCTCTCTCTCTCTCTCTCTCTCTCTCTCTCTCTCTCTCTCTCTCTCTCTCTCTCTCTCTCTCTCTCTCTCTCTCTCTCTCTCTCTCTCTCTCTCACACACACACACACACACACACACACACACAAATGTTGTTGCAATGGCTTTGTCTCTGTTATATCACCGTTGCAAAAATGCTTCTACAAAGGGAGGCTAAATGTTACAAGCTTGGACACTCCAAGAAAGAAATCAACCACAACACATAAATTGAAATTGCAAAATTAGTGAACTTGATGAGAGAGAGAGAGAGAGAGAGAGAGAGTCAACATGGCACAATGAAGTTTTGCACCTAGATGCATTTGCCCCAAAGGTTGGCACCCCTTCCAATATTTCTTTAGTATCGAGTCTCAACAGTACAACTCCCGTGGGTCCTTTGCTCTCGGACTCTATGTCTAGATGCTCTATAGAGTGAGAGGCCTAGATGCATTTGCACCTACATGCATTTGCCCCAAAGGTTGGCACCCCTTCCAATATTTATTTAGTATAGAGTCGCAACAGTACAACTCCCGTGGGTCCTCTGCTCTCAGACTCTATGTCTAGATGCTCTATAGAGTGAGAGGCCTAAGGGTCATTATAAACTTACAAGGGATGCCCAAAAGTAGAGATCCAGAAGCACTTCCCCCAAAAGCACTTAACCCCAAAAGAATTGCTTTCAAAAGCTAGCAATAGGAACTACAATAAGCTCCCAAGGAAAATTGCAAAAATCCGTACAGTCTGCTACATGGAACAACCAAGGAAAAATGCTGAAATTCCGTAAAGCCTTGCCACGCCAACATCCATACAATTTTCCACAGTCAACATGTCAATATGTTTTACAAAATTCATCCTAGGGTTCAAGTCTCACGAGATTGTGACAACCACTAACTTTATTTGTTTCCTTCCCTTGATTTTTGTTTAATTTTTGGGACCTTCTTTTTGAAATCACAAATGTTTAGGAAATTGCATGGCTAGTGCTAAACATTCATTGGTGGAGAGTTTCACCCGAGACTAGGCAGCCACGAGATAGTTGGGCTGATCGGCACTACAATCCAAACTGGTGAAGAAGTTAAATCCATTAGGCCCCTCGATAGGACCTTAAGTTGGTGGGTGCTAGGAAATTAAACCAAAAGGAGTAAAGTGGACACATGGTAGTAGTAGTGAAACTTGCAGGCTAACACACATCGAGAAGGCTTATCCCAAGAGGTGAGAGGGGGCTGAATTTTGTTAATTGAATACAATGTGTGTGTTAGTAGTGGGTGTAGGTGATCACAACTCAAATCGAAAGCTTACCTTCTCCCTTGTCTCATGTAGCGCGATGATTTTCTCTCGTGCATCTCTCTCCCCCTTTTGCAAAAATCCGTACAATTACCACATAGCATTGTCAGCAAAAATTGAGAATATCCGTACAGCTACCACATCATGAAATCCAAAATTCCTTACAAATTTTCCACATCATCAATCTTTATGTAGGTGAGTGTATGCGTGTGGTCCTGCATTATGCCTTTAGACGGGGTCTCATAAGTTCGTGGAACTTCTATTTCTTTTGTTGCTTGTTTTTAGGGTTTAGGTCCCTTGGCTAGGGTCTGTAGGTTGGCTCCGTTATTCAGTGGCTTGACACGTCAACAATTTGTGACAATGGAAAGTAGTGGAAATTTTTGGCAGGGAAGTTTGCCAGAAAATCTTCAAAATCTTTTCAACAGTTGAGAATTTGGATATGCGATAGAAGGCAAAGTTTATTTTCTCAACAAGCTCTATGCATTAATACAAACACATATTAAATCCAACAACTTTGGAAAATTAGGTTTTTGGCAAAAAAAAATCATTATGTGCAAAATTTAACTACTAGGAGATAGGAACATGCATATGAAAGCATTTGAAGCATGGAGCCAAGCATCGACTCTTTTGCAATGAGATGAACCATATGCTTGAAATTTTTCATGTCTTGTAGGTGAAATTGAGGATGACATGGCAAGGAATTTTCATATGAAGAGAGCGACTCTAACTCAAGAATGAATCCTTCAATTCAAGATAAGAATGATGAATTTTGTTTTGAAATTTGAATGAATGGATGATGATGCATGAGGAATGTTGAATCATGATGAATGATTCTAATACATCAAGATTCCCATATGAATGAGATGACTAGATACTGTGGTGAGCGCATCAAGAGTTCCTGCGGGATGAGATGGCTACACAGGGATCTAGATGCATCAAGACTTGTGAATGGATGAGATGGCTAGATGATTGAAACACTGTAGTGTGTGACTGAAGAAATTTAAAATAAGAATTTTTGAGGATGATTCCAATTTATGTATGAAATTAGTGTTTTCTGGAAGAATTGCTAGTTGTGTGCATATAACATGTGAAAATTGAGAATGAAATGATGACAAATTTGGAGCAATGACAGCTCCACAATGAACCTGATAATGATAAAAATCATGAATTTTGAATCATGATGAATGATTGAATGGAACTATCATGAGTGCATCAAGAGTTCTTGAGGGATGAGATGGCCACACAACTGGAATTGAATGATTGAAACACTGTGTTTAGTATGAACACAGTGTCTAATTGATGGATTGGAATTCCCGAGAATGATTACTCGCATATGATTATGTTTGAGTGCATATGGAAAGATCAACAAAATGACTATAGCATTTTGGTATCAAGAAATCTATGGACACAATCGCAGTATGGGATTAGTTAATTTGACATCAGTGAGGTCCAGTGAACATCTAGATGTGATTGCTAAATACGTTGCCAGGAGTCATGGTCCTAGATCAGAATGGATTCTATGTGAAAGGATTTGAATGTGATGTGACTGTCATCTTTGTGCTAGTGCTAGATTTGTGTCATCTAGTGCATTGGTACTTAGAGTCAATGTCTATTGAACTGGTTTATGGCTTATATTTGATTTTGCAAGCATAATCGAGGGTGATTATGCCCTTCATACTAATCCATGTTTTGCTACCTATAAATTTTTAACCTAGCCTCTTTTGTACCACTGCAGTCTCGCCTCACAATGGTATTCTCTTAAAACCCATCATCTTTCAAACAAAAGCCCATCAAGATTGCACCTTTGTTTATCATCTAGTATAGTCCAAGAATTCAAAGCCTAAGTGAGGGCTACACAAGTGATCAAAGATCTGGTAGGAAATATGTAGTGCAGATGCATCACTCAAATGAGGGGAAATGGGAGTAACTTGCATGATGAGAAATTGATCTCCTCATGCGTGCACTTGTGTACTATGCTACAAATAAATAAGTATCGAAGGAACTTAGGGAAATTTCCTTGAAGCAAGATGACATCTCTTGATATCCATATATAACCACAATAAGTCTCACAAGTTAATCAATGAAAACTTTATCAAACTGTATTATTAGAATCTAACAACATCTAATTTGAAGTTATTTTGAAGCAATACTTGAACAAGTCCACTATCTTAGGATCCAAAAATTAATGTGTACTAGGGGTGTACGCAAAGTATAATATTTACCAAGTTAATAGATTGAGACCACAATTGGGAGGTCCAAGTCTAGAACGACTAAAATGGGAGGTAAAGTAAAGAAAATGCATTAAGAGGTCCAAAAAAAGTTACAGTGGGAGATCAAGTCAAGAAAATGCATTAAGAGGTCCAAAAAAAGTAACAATGGGAGGTCAAATCAAGAAAATGCATTAAGAGGTCCAAAAAAAGTAACAATGGGAGGTCAAGTCAAGAAAATGTATTGAGAGGTCCAAGTCTAGAACAACAATTGAATGTGTGTGCGGGCATTCATATGTGCACATGGGGATGTGTGTGTGTGTGTGTGTGTGTGTGTGTGTGTGTGTGTGTGTGAGAGAGAGAGAGAGAGAGAGAGAGAGAGAGAGAGAGAGAGAGAGAAAGTAGTGATAACGGTGTGGGCGTGTGGAGTTAAAGCCTAGTGAAATTTAAGATGTGTGAGAGAATCAGAGAAGTGTGAGACAAATTTGAAAAGAAAATTTCAACAAGATAATCTAAGAAAATATTGGTGTACATCCACTAGATACCGACATAAGAAGAATTTAGACGTAGAAACAAGTGATATAGAGCTAAAATTAGTCGATTTTTTCAAATAACAATGAAAATAGCTACAAGAAATAGTTTTACTTAAGGAGAGTGTTAACTGAGTCAACGTCAGTTAACAGAAGCTGCTAAAGACCGAAGACGTACAGATGCACATCGAGGATGAATACGAAGAAGCAATAAAGATTCGAGTTACACATTTTCTACATTTTCCCAAAATGGCCATGTGTTGTAAATTCTTGATTTATTTCAAGCCATTGTAATATTTTAATGTGTTACAGGCTCAATGGGAGTTCCAAGATGTAAAGAATAGGTTATTTATTGTACCTAGGTAGCAGATTTAGTAAGTGGTGAAGCCCTAAAGGCCTTGTGCGCCCAGACATTGCATATTTTTACCATAGGTATATAAGGAAATGTGTAAAAGAAATTAGGGCTCTCAAGCTCATTTGTTGAGAGCACTCTTTGGTGAGAGCTCTTGAGGAGTGTGGCTATGGAGTTCTTGAGCTTCTCCTTTCTCATGAGACTTGATTAGCACTAATCAATGATTCATTCTCTTTCACTATACCTCTCTCATGCTTCTTATGATTTCCTATGATGCTTAGATTAGCTAGATATTAAATAATTAGTGGTTAATTCCTCTCTAATCTTGTGTGATTGCCCTCTTTTGGCTGTGTGTGCATGTAGGTTTGATTGGAGTGTGGTGCTCAATAGATCTATGTGTGTGTGCTTGCGATTAGTGTGTTGCATGATAGGATTAGTGTTGTGTGCATCTTGCAATTGTATTGTGTGTGATTGGGTTGATTAGAGGTGAGAGAAGTGGATGTGAAGATTGCCATTCATTGTGGCTTAGCTCCTCCATAGGCCGAGAAGCTCACCTCATAGAGTTAAGCATTTGTGTTTCCACAATTAGCTCACTAGCCGTGTGAGTGTATCTTTATTGTTGTCTTTCTCTATCTCTCTCCCTCTCTAACCACATATCTATCTCTACAAATACCTCTATCTCTATATCTATCTTCTTTATATCCTAGTTACCAATCGTAAATTATATACCTCTATCACTATCTTTAGCTTCATCATATCTTAGTTACCAACCAGAACAAGATCCTTCCCTTTATGCTTATATTTTCATAGATGAATAACTCACATAACTCCAACTTTATCCCTTTTCATTTTGTGCAATCTCTTAGGATTAATGTATTTCTAAGTCATAAAATTCACTTTCAACAAAGGAATGTACTTCTTTTTGGACATGAAAGATTTCAAGAAATTATTTTCTCTCACATGTCTCATCTTTTACCACTCCTAGATTATTATAATTCGCTTATTGTGCACATAATTGTTTTTCTCTAGGGTGTGAGTCTTGCTTGATTTTCCATGAACCAAGAAAACCTATATACAAAACTCATTTCAGTCGCTAGGAAAAATATATACATCATTGTGATCATTAAATTACAGTTTCAAAAAAAATCAGGGTTTGTTTGGGTGACAAATGTTAGCTACTATAAACACATCAGTAAATCCTTTCATCTTACCTTGATTAGGTATAGTCTAAGCTTGGATGTTTTCATCGTTGTCCTATTTTGAGCGTACATGAGTGTGTGGAAGAGAGACTTATATGGATGAACTTTAATTGTTCATCACCAAATACTAGACTTCATCAAGTGAATCCTTTTCTACCTCCTCACACAAGCTCTCACAGCTAGAGATCCGGTACCTTCCTAGAGAAAGCACACCAACATCTCAACATACTTTTGAAGAAACCCAATGTGAAAGAAAGCCAGGGTGAGAGTTTGTGGGAGTATTGAATGATTAATCAATGCAAGATGGTGTGCATTTTGATGTGGCTACAATGCAAATGTTGCAAGCATTTGCTTCATTTATCCAATATTAACATTCTATAGAAAGACAAAAGGTTTCAACAACCAATTCTTTTCAAGCAGTGTCAACAAAATGGATTAGTTTAATGGGAAAGATGTGACAAAGTACCTTCCCGGATATGCCAAGAAGATGGAATTGCATCAAGTATCAGAAGGTGAAATGGTACAAAGCTCTGAATTCAATGTGACTCATGAGAAGAGGGAGCATGTAAGAGAAAATAGAGAAGGGAATGGGGCAAGTTGGAAAGCATTAAAATTGGACCTAAAGGAGGATTATTTCATGAAAGATTTAGAGAGAGTTACAAAAGGAACATTTTTGGAATTAATAGCCAACCCAAGGAGGGAATCTCTCCAACATAGTTTCTTGGGAAATTTGAGCAACACTATTCTTAACTAACAAGGATAGAGGAGGCCACCTTGGAATTAGAGAATACAACTCATCTTACAAGCAACGTAAAAAGAACTTCAAGCAAACTTGAAGCTACTACTTGAAGACAAAGATGATAAGCAAGGACTAAAGAATAATTGGAATGACGTTGAAGATGTTGTCTCGTTTCTTGCAAAGAAACAACAAAAAAGACTCATTATTTCTACTTTGACCTCCTTAGTTCCTTAAAAGATGGTAAAATCTTCTACTATAGCTCCAAAATTTGATGAATCCATGCCAGATGAGATTGTGAAAAAGCATGCATGAATTAAAACTAAGACTTCCAAAGCTTGAAGGATGTTGTGTTCTTTAAGGATGGTAAGATCTAATAAAGCGAGATAGGTCTACCCTTGAGAACTAGTGTTGGGAAGGAAGGAATGTAGAATTTAGTAGAGGATATGTCTTCTAACCATGTTGTATCTGCAGTTGAGGTTGCTACTTATGGAGCAAAGATCGAGTACTCCAAGGATTTTATGAGTGACGATATGAGATGATGGTAAGTCGTGGAAAAATGTTATAGAATTGTTTAGGAAGGGAAAGCTTACAAAGGAGATCCTACATGAGGCAGGGAACTGCCTACACCTAGAAACAAAGTAAAATGGTTCAGTGGGCTCATTGTCAATGCATTGCCTACATTACAAAATTCCAACAAAAGGAGACTATTGTAGAAGAGAAATACAACCATTTAGTCTTAGAAATAATTGCAAATGGTTGATGGAAACTTGTGATAGCAGCAAGCTAACTCGGATACCATTTTTCGGATCTCTCATTGTAAACCCACTTATTATTTTGATAAATTGGGAATATTGTAACTCTTATTTTTTAAATAAAGTTTGTAATAGATGAGTCGGGGCTACAAGCTTCCAGATTGTATCAACCTGTCAGTACCCATGTTTAGTTAGAACTCCTAGATTATTAGTTTTCACCACCAAAAACCTTGGCTAAGGTATAAAAGCCAATTTTTATAAGTTAATTTAAAGTTTTTGGATAATAAAATACACAACATGAGCTAATGGTGCTCAATTCTCTCCTTCTAGCGCTTCCTACTCCCTCCCCGATTGTCACATTGCAGTCGTGTTTGCTGCATTGCAACTACAGGTAAGAGCTCTACGCATTGACATAAACACTTCACAATATTTCGTAGCTTTTGGCGTCACCAACCTGCAGCCTAATTTCTTCACAAGTAGGAATTTACACTTCAAAATAAAAAATTAAGGATAGGTGGAGTATTGGGGCATCATTGCTAAGTATTTAGGTGCATTCTGGGTCGAAAACAACTAGGTCAGAAATCCACTGCTGTTAATAATCGTGATTTTTACACTTGATCTAAAGTGGGATTTGAGACCATTAGTATGTATGCTTAGGTCTTATAAACATGTCCTAGAAGTTTCATTACGTTTGGATGTCATTTGTTGTTGTAACTGATGTGATCTGTTTGTCGATGAGCGATTGGCTTTTAGTGATTTCAGTCACTTGAGTGCAGCTTGAGTTAGATGCAAGTTGTTTGTTGTTTTTAGAGAGATTGGCAACCTCTTGTAGCCTCTATGCACTAGTCAGTCAGCTTCGTCCCATGGATTGACAATTTAATCGTGGTTCTTGCTAAATTTGTAATAAGATAGGAGTGAGGTTAGACACCCGTCCCACATTTGGTGCCGCTGCTGGAGATTGAAGAGACCTAAACTAGGAAAAAACATGAGCGTTTTGTGAATTTATCTTTTAACTTTCTCTAAGATCTCCTAGAGTAAAATCTTTCTTTTAGAATCTGCATTGCTTAAGATTGTCGTCTTTTGCTGTGTAGAGGTAGCTTGGAGGTAAGTTGTACTTGCTGAGTGCCTTTAGGATTGTAGGATTATAGAATTAGATTAGGATTTTAAGAATGATTGATAGACGGGACAAGTGTAAGATCAATGCTCAAAAAACCATAACAAACAAGAAAACGAGTGTTTGTGGACACTTTCCACAACCCCGTTGCATGAAAACCTAAGAGTAGGGTAAGTAGAATCCATGGTGGATTTTACAACATTGCTCTCTCCAAAAGAATCATTGTGAGTTGTTATTTGAAGTTACAAAATTTTAGGTCTATGTCTAGAAATAGCATGAAAAGACTCCAGAACACTTAATCCCACTGGAGAGTATGCTTAATAAGTTGTATGAACCAGTGGGTAAGCTCAAGGACACATTGAGGTAGAAATTTCAAGAGTTTGCAGGAACTCAGATTATTTACTTTTTCTTGACATTTTAGGAAAAATTAAGTTTTGACTTGATTCATAGGCTTAAAATAGCTCATGAAAAGATTGTCCATTTTATAAAAAAATGTTCATTTTATGCATAAAATAAATAATCATGATTATTTACTTTCAGCTCAAAATTGACCAAGGTTGATACCAGTGACTCATTGCACATGTACAGACAACTTTTGTAAAGGCACATTGGATTTGGATCACCAAAGTGGCAAAAAACTAGGTAAAACTAAAGTTTGTACTGACTTTTGGAAACTTGAGTGTAAATTGGAAAAAAAATTATCCAAACTTGATGAAATTTGATTAATAGACTTATATTGATGTGATAGACATGTGTGCATGCTCCCTTGACCAAAAGGATGCAAAAAGTTGCTAGAAGTAAATAATCGTGATTATTTACATCTACCCCATTTTCAACTTTTTTGACTAAGTTAGCATACCACTACTTTTACCATGTTGTCATAAGCCCACAAACAAAGATTTGGATCATTGGATTGAAAATTGTGACCAAATTTGCAAAGTCAGTCTGCGGACACAAAACTGATGACCATTTGACCAAAAATTGTCCAGACTTGACGCTAGAGACCTTAAGTTGAGGTGCTTAACAGATCTGTGTCAAGATTGGGACAAAAACTTGTAAAATTTTAGCTAGAGTGCGATTATTTACATCTACTTCAAAAATTGACAATCTTGCACATTTGAGTATACCACAAGGTCAAGCATATCAAGTAGACCACACAAATCAATTTTGGCAAAATTTGGATCACAAAAGTGAGACTTAAGCCAGATTCTTGAAAATAGAGTCTGGGGACACGAAACAATTGATAAACTTGAACAAATTTTGTCCAATTTATGAAACTTGTTCAGGGACCTTAATAGGTTGTACACTTGGAAAATCAAGCCAAAAAGTGCAAAAAATTAACAAAAGTAAATAATCGCAATTATTTACTATTGCTACACACAGACACCAATTTTGACTTTTGAACTTGTACAATGTTAGATCAACATAATACAAGGCCACCGGGAAATTTTGGGTTCAATCGGATCCAAATTGGTACATATTCACTCAGTTTCCACGTTGCAAATTAATCCTTTGATTTTTTGCCAAAGTCGAGTATGAAAATCTCAATTGTTGACTAAATTAGCTCGAATTGAAGTGATACACATAGACCAATCACAATAGTTAGCAAAAATTACACAGTCTTTGTGAAAGAATAGCTAACTTGATCAAAATTGTACAAGAATGAGGTTGTAGCTTGATAGAAATTGCAATCCAGTCAAGTGAAAATTGCCAACAAGTCAATCCAAAGGTAAGTACTCTATCCAGGGCTTCACGTGTAATAGCAAATCAAGGCATACTTGGAGAAACTTCCAGTAGAGTATCCACCAAAGAAAGCGTGAATCAAGGCAATTCCTTGCACACTATTCTTGAAGAAGTCTCAACAGACACTTTTTCAGATTCAATATCTGCAATGTCTTCCTATTCGACTCACTCAAAAATCAGAACAACAATGCGCTACAAGCATATACTCTCTTTTTATAAGACTAATCACCATGGAGCTCAGATTTACCTAGATCCTAACGACGAAGAGTATGCTATTTGCATTGATGACCATGGTATTGAGTTCAAAGAAGAGATCAGGGCAAACAAACAAGTAAAAACGTAAATGGATAGAAACGAAACTCAGTATTTACAAGTCAAAAACCCTGACGTGATAGACAAATGGGGTTGAAGTAAACACCATAATTCCATATATGGCAACAAAAGAAGGACCTTCAAATTTAGAATTTCAGGGATACGATCAAGTTGATTTGAAGCCTTTGAAACGGCTTAGTATGGATAATCCTCGTAGCTCGGATCGGAGTTCTATTGTTGGGAGGATAGAAATGTAAAAGATCTTCTGTGGACTTCACATGCCAAATCAGGACAACTAACACCCATGAAGATCATCTATATCCTCAAGATCAAGGGTAACGGATCATCAAACCTACCAACCTACCTGTTTAGTTATTTTTATAACAATAATTTTGTTATGATGAATCCTAAGGAGGTGGAACCAACCAAATACCAAGGGTATTCCATAAGGGATTGGATATTAGACCAAGGACCAAAAACTAATCCAAGAGATGAACATCGTTAGAGATCTTCTGAGAGTAATGTTAAGAAACCAAAAACCACCTCATCGCAAAGAAAATCGGGTGACACTAAAGCCAATCGCAGGCTACATGAGTCACTATTTCCAACAGACTGGTTTGAAGGACTTGTAATAGGAACAACTGCCAGAAGACCTGGAGTTGAACCAAATAGATGTGTCAAACCAGCTGATTTTCAGAAATGGGTCAAAACATACAATGGATCTAGGGATCCATACGACCACTTAGCAAGCTTCAATTTCCATACTCAATTCGAGGGTTTGGAATGACATAGAAGGAAAAGTATTAACATGATTCCAAAACATTCCACCAAGGTCAATCATGGACTTGAATACATTAGCTCAAGGATTTGTAGTTGCTTGTTCCAAAACGGGGATCGAACACAATACAAGGACTCAAATATATAGCTTTAAATTGAAACAAGGTGAGTCTATTAGGGATTGTGCAACTCGAATGAAACAATACATTGTCAGATGCCCAAGGCTAGAGATACCTGCAAAAGAACGACTAGTATCATTGTATCTAGAGGGACTGCTAAACAAAGAACTTCATGCTATGTTGTATAGCAAGAAGCATACAACCCTAGAAGAGTGTGTGTCGGATGCTATTGACTTAGGAGACAATTATGATATTTTCAACAAAGAAGATGTCCATAAAGATAATCAAAGTGAGAAAACAACATCCACCAAACCAACTCAAGTGGAACGGCTGCTGCAACACCACTTTCAGCCATAGAAGACATGCTCAAATGCATGAATGACATGATGAATAACATGCAAAAAGCACATATGAGGGGACCAGGACAAGGGATATCTCAACAGGGACAACCAATTAGGTCGTATAAACGGTGTTCAATTGAGGGTAAATGGACCAACCATGAGACCAATGAGTGCTACTACCGACCAAAGTATGATGGGAATGTTCAGTACGTGCCCATGAGGCCACAAGGACAACCCATGTACAAATACCAGCCTAACATGGCCTCAACTCAAAGACCACCTATGGGTATTGAAAGACCTTAACCCGTGTTGGATCAACAACCTCTGTATCTAGGAAATAATGCAGTGCATGTAAAGTACATGCATCCAGAGGGAGTTATAGATGAATAAGCACTAGTGCCTGTTACACCCTATGCTAAGCCTAGTCCATCTACATTAATGGTAGAAGGAGATTGGTATAATTTACATCCACCATAAATGGAAGAACATGTGACTTATGCTCCACCAGAGCTTGCACCAATGCATTATGTGGCTAATCAAGGTGTTAGAACTCCTATGGCAAGACCCATGATTAAGCCAAGAACGGAAAATTGTCATAAATGTGGTGTAGATGACCATTAGAAAAATAAATGCCCAGAGCCTGACAAAAACCTCAAGCCAGTTGAAGCTTATTGCATACTATGTTGAAAAAAGAGAGGACACTTTCCGGAAGATTGTCCTAAAAATCCTTTAAACAAGGGTAGAATAGTAGTTAACATAGTCCAAGTGATACCTAGTAGCTCATCTGAGAGTGAACCGATTGTTCCAATCAAGATAATC
This sequence comes from Adiantum capillus-veneris, assembly GCF_014529385.1. Classification (NCBI taxonomy): domain Eukaryota; kingdom Viridiplantae; phylum Streptophyta; class Polypodiopsida; order Polypodiales; family Pteridaceae; genus Adiantum; species Adiantum capillus-veneris. The sequence goes on from NC_140954.1 coordinate 18,621,509, forward strand.
ACCAGAGGCGAGGCTAATAAAAAGAAACATAACTCCTCTGATGAATCAAAGAAAACAAAAATTGTCTCTCAAAAGACAAAAGAAGCAGAAGCAAGAGGTATGAAATGAGAAAACAGAAACAATGGGCTGAAATCGAGGAGAAAGAAAAGAAGATATTCCAAGAAAAGGTAAAAGAAGCTGGAAGTGAAATCAAAGAAACCATTGTGAAATCTGGAGGATCAATTTTGGTTGACAAATTCTTTTTGCCTATTAATGCAGCCTTGGAAGCCTACCAACCAGGCCAAAACATAGAAAACAAATGAAAAAACTATCCTTCTCCAGGCATGGAAGCAACTAAGCTTGGATCTTATAAAATTTGGTAAGAATCGCTCAAGAAATGCTGGAAAAACAAAAACCCAAGCTCAAAAGTATGGAAAAACCTGAGGAGCTTGTGGTACGAGACAATCAAGAAAAATCCAAAGTGGTGGTAGAATCCCACATTGAACCAAAAGAGCCAGAACTTATAGTGCCAGAGAGCGAAGGTTCCTTAAACGGAATTCCATTCGTAGAAGAAGATTGGCCAGGACACTTATGGGAAAAAGTTAGAGAGACAATGATCGGAGTCTAACTCTAAAATCAGCTCCTATAGAGGAAGTTTGGTTAGACAATCTACCTCCTGATATGGAAATGGATGTACAATCCTTGTGTGGGGATTGTGGGTTTAAAGCTTCAAGAATGTCTAAACCATTGACCTTGAAAACATTACCCTCTTACTTGGGAGATAACGAAGATGAATCCATAGTGTGCAAGACTACTCAAGTAAAAGGACGGAACAGACCCTAGAAGTAGACAACCTCCATTCAACATGTCAACATCCATCCAATGCACTCTTACTTTGGAAGAACTATTAAAAATCAGACCATGTCTATAAAATGATCTACAAAAAACCCTAGACAAGGTGGGGATAATGGGACTAATCGCAAAAAAATTAGGAAAATTAAAACACGAAATGGACAACAAAGAGATTGGATTTGTTCCAATGAACAAAGTTGGAGAATAGGAAGAAGGGAACACAACCCTTCCACTGAAATATAATGACAAAGAAACCATGGCAATACTGGATAGTGGAGCAAGCATAGCCATAGCGACAAAAGCAGTATGAGAATCCTCGGGATAGCCAGACATTAGACAATCTCGAATGAAATTGCAATTGGCTGATGGACACATTGAAAGACCATTAGGACTGCTTGAAAAAGTGATAGTTAATTCTTGTGGGATTAAATATCAACACACTTTTTCCATAGTAGACTTTGGGAAGAAACTCAATTATGAAATCATATTGGGAAGGCCTTTCATGCGACAAGTACAACTCATCCAAGATTGGGGAAACAATTATCTGTACTTGAAGCAAGTGGGATCAATAACAAGGGTTAATCTAAAAGATCATACTTATAGAGATGTCATGAAAACACCCATACAAGAGTTTGATTTAGTCTCTTCGATTAAAACTAAGCTTCCATCTTGGTTGTGCGGAGCTTCAGAAAACGTAAGCTTAAAAAAAGAAGAATAGAAATGGATTGCACAGATGAAGCATATATACCTGAACCCTTTCCAAAGCATTTGTTTGAGCCATTTGAGTGGAATCAAATTTTTAACGACAATGGATGTATGTGTGAATACGTCTATGCCTACTCAATTTTGCAATGAGGACGGCTACGACATAATTTCCATCCAAATGATCTCAACCCTCCACAATGAAAAGACAAAATTCAGGAAACCAAGGACTTGACAAAATCTCAACAAGTCTTTTCAGACCTCTACTACGATGCAGCAGATGAGGTAGAAGATCATCCAGCTACCTCAGATGATTCGGGGTCGAAAAAAGAACATGTGAGAGCTAAGCTACTCATGAAAGGATGGGAGAAAAAGTTTTTTGACTTTCCTAACCAAAAATTGAGAAGGCGAAAAAGAGACACTAGAAATTTGAAAGCTAGACCTATGCCATCAGCCTCCAGTAGAACACAGTTCCCGATGCAGATAGATGCAAATGATTCTGTCAAGGACAAAATCACTGGCAGATATCCTTCAAACAAAAATTCAAAAATGTCAAAAACATCTAGAAAAATGAGGAAGGATACTCAACCAAAGCCAAAAAACAGGACAAGGAGTCAACCATGACAGGAGTTTAGCGAAAAAAGAAGTATCAAGAGTTGAAAAAGGCTCTAAAGGAGATATATACAATTGAAATGGAAACCACTAAAGAAGAGGGTAAAGATGTAATGAGTGTTCCATCCCATTACAAGAAAAATATTCTCCAAGATTAAAAAATCATAGTTGAACAACCTGTTAGAGAACTACAAAAATAGGGCGAGTCCTACGAAGGACCTGAGAACGCAAAAAAGATAGATCTGGCTGAACCAAGAGAAGAGCTTAGGCCTGCCTACATTGCAAATGACCTAACAGAATAATAAGAAGAAAACCGAGATATCTTTGCTTGGTCTTACAACGATCTCAAGGGTGTTGATCTAGAAATCTGTCAACATATCATACCCATGAGAGATGATGCCAAACCAAGTAGACAAAGGCCATACACATACAATGAAACATTTTCTAGGAAGATCAAAGAAGAGATTGAACAACTAAAGGAAGCCAAATTCATTTATGAAATTGAACACACAGATTGGATGTCTCCAATTGTGATAGTACCCAAGAAGAATGGAAACTTACGAGTGTGTTTCAACCTCAAAAAAGTGAATGCAGCTACCATTAGAGATAACTTGTTTCTTGCAATCACTGAGCATGTTTTAGAACGAGTTGTAGGGAAAGAATCTTAGAGATTCTTAGATGGATTTTCGGGATACAATGAAGTTTTGGTTGACCCAAAAGATCAGCATAAAACTGCTTTTGCAACGAAATGGGGTATTTTACCTATCGGGTTATGCCTTTTGGGTTAAGTAATGCTCCTACCACCTTTCAAAGATTGATGAGCCATGCTTTTAAAGAATATCCAAGGAAATTCTTGCAAGTTTATATGGATGATCTATGCGTACATTCATCAATCCGGGCTGATGATTTTGAAACTTAAAAAAGGTATTCAAAAAATGTAAACTTTATAGGATTTGTTTAAATCCTGAAAAGTGCACATTCATGGGTAGACAAGGAAAAATTCTTGGACATATAGTGTCTAAAAATGGCATAGCTACTAATATGGATAAAATTCATGGTATTGCTGATTTGCCTAGATTGACAATAGTCTAGGGGGTTCAAGCCTTCATGGGACATTGTGGATATTATAGACGATTCATTTACATGTGCTCTATAATTGCAAAACCCATGTATAGCTTGATTACACACTTTGAGTGGACTGATGCGTGTTAAGAATCCTTCATGAAGCTTAAGAAAGCTCTCACCTCAGCTCCAATATTGAAAGCACCAGATTGGAATAAGATATTTTACATACATGTAGATGCTTCCAATTTTTCCATTGGGTGTATACTAGCTCAACCAGGAGACGGGAAAATTCATTTTTCTATTTCTTATGCTAGCTGACAGTTGAACATGGTGAAAAGGAATTATACCACCACAAAAAGGGAAGGATTATGAATGATCTATGTCATAAAAAAGTATAGACATTACCTATTAGAAGACAAATTTATACTCTTTGTGGACCACCAAGCCTTATTCTACTTGGTCAACAAGCCATGTATCACAGGAAAAATAGTAAGATGGTTCATCATTCTTCTGGAATTTGATTTCATTGTTGTTGTAAAAAAGGGCACTACTCATCAAAGAGCATATCATTTGTCTAGGATTATTTCAAGGGAGCCACCTAAGAGAGTAGACAATCACCTACCATATGCATATTTGTTCTCCGTGGAAATGATACCTCGATGGTCGGAAAATATGGTATCATTGATGACCATAGCTCAAGTGGATTCACAAATAACACTTCCTTTTACCATCGGATTAATTGAGAAATCGGCTATGTATCAACTACTAGCTGGGAGACTATACAAAAGAAATTGAGAAGGAATATTTCTCTTCTACATTAATCCTGAAGAGAAAACCCAATACCTGAGTCAAGCACATATTACCATAGTAGGACTTCACTTTGTGGAAGACCAAATTATGCGACAAATCTTGAGACTTGGAGTATTTTGGCCAATTATGAGGAGTGATGTTCGCTCTTTTGTAAAGGATTGTCCTCAATGTAAAAAACAGACACCCATACCTCATGTAACATAGTTACTTACTTGCCAAGCCGAATATTTCCTGAGGATATGAGTAAACGCCATCAAAGAGCAATTGAAACTGAAGCAAGAGATTATGCACTTATTGGAAACCAATTGTATCAGAGAGATAAGAATCAACATTTTCATCTTTGTGCAAATGAAGACGAATATATTCCAATTATAGAACAAGCACATGGTGGATTATTTGAAGGTCACTTTTCTAGTGATACCACCGCAAGAGAAATCTTAATGGTAGGCATATGGTGGCCAACACTTTTTGCAGATGCCAAAGAATATGTTCGAAGGTGTAATGTTTGTCAAAGAGCAAAAATGCCAACAAGAGTAGATAGAATGCCCTTAAGAACAATGATGGGGGCTAGAGCCTTCGCAAGATGGGGTATAGATTTTGTTGGGCCAATACAGCCACCTGCTTATAGAACCCAAGCTCAATATATCATTGTAGCTACGGGCTATTTGACCAAGTGGACCGATGCTAAAGAAACTCAAAAGAATGATGCCAGAACCACTTGCACATTCTTATACGAGTATGTATTCACAAGATATGGACTGCCAATGAAAATTGTCAGTGATAGGGAACTCATTTCCTCAATGAGGTAATCAAGTATTTGCTTAATGAATTTATGGTCATCCATAACAAATCAGCTCCGTATCACCCACAAGCAAACAGACAAGCTGAGCATAAGATTAAAATTATTAGCTCGATATTGAGCAAAGTGGTTAGTTCAGGAAGAACAGACTAAGAAATGAATCTCCATGTAGCTCTATGGGCTTATCGAGTTTCATTCAAAACAACTATAACGCTACACCCATTAACCTTGTTTATGGTCTTGATTTCATCCTGTCAATAGAGTTTCTATTGCCGGCATTAAGGGTACCTACAGATCTTGAGTGGACTGGACATAAATTGTCAGAAAGACTTGAATATTTAGAGAAGCTAGATGAGCAAAGGCTAGCTGATGTAGCTCACATATATGCAAAAAAGCGGAAACAAAAACAGTTTTTTTATTCCTATTTAATCACAAAAATCTTCAAAAAAGGGGATTTAGTTTTAGTCTATTCCCTTAAGCAACACATTCCCAAGTTTAAGAAAAAGGGAAGCGGACCGTTTATCATTGAAGATGTATCTGCAAGTGGAGCAGTTAAGTTGTCGAGGCTAATTGTATTAGTGAATGTGATTTAAAGAAGTACAATTTTCCACTAACCAATGAGTTGCTAGAAAGAATGCATGCATCCAAGCAAAGAAATATAAAATGACAGCATGTTATTGATGAAGCCCAAGAGGAAGCACGACTTCGGGTACTCAAAAGGAAAGCTGCTCTCAAGAATAAAAAATTACCTATTTCCATCAACACACTGGAAATAGACGACCGACAATGGGAATTGCAGAAAGATGCACTGTCAACAGATGATGAATGGTTAGATGGAACGGACCTTCACATCAAAGTACAGCTTAACAATCATAGCACAAATTCATTGGTTGACACATGAGCTTGAGTAAATGCAGTCAGGTATTCCATGTACAAGAAAGCAACAAGTCAGTCTTTGACAGCAGGAATAGTGACTATCAAAGGATGCAACAAGAACACAACACCAACATTGGGAGTAGTCAACTTAAATGTGAAAGTACATGGATGTTCATTTCGGCATCAGTTTGTATGCTTACCAAATGAACACATGAATGAGACAAGGATTCTTGGAATCTCATGGATGCGGACATACAAGGCAGTACCATATTGGGATACAAATCAGCTCAAGATATTACCTAAAGGCAGACAACTCATTGTTCCAATTGCACCAAGCAAGGAGAAATGGAAAAAAAGTAATAGCAGAGAAAATAACAAAGCAATTACTCTTCTCCATCCTATTGACAATCAAATGCTATAAGCTGCATGCAAGGAGTCAGGAAAATTTGGGTACCGAAAGCACCCCTTAACACTAGGTTGGTAATGGGACACTTTTATGTCCTGGGACACTTTTATGTCCTATTAAGTGACCATTTTCCTTGAATTATGTCAAGAGTTTCAAAATAGATTTTGAGGTGCTATTTGTCTAGAAATTTGTCTCATGAGCTGAAAAAAACTCGACATTTTTTTGAAATATCAATTCCATCTTTAACCTTGTCCTTACACAACATTTCACAACCTAAACTGTGTGAAAAAACGGGTCCTGTTTTTGGCTTTTTTCAACTTTTTGCAACTATACCACTCTAGAATTCATGTTTGTGAGGTCTATAATGCTAAAGAACTATCTTTAGTAGTCCTTAACATGTCCTAATGCTTCTAGTGAGAAATAAATGTTAAAGTTTTAAGTTCTGACCAAATTACAAAAATTGTCAAATCCTGTTTTTTAGCCAATTTTAGCTCTTCTATGATTTTTTTGGTGGCTTTCATGATATCCAAATGCAGTTTTGATTTTCTATGTCGCATATTGTAACATAAATCTAATATTCCTTGAGTTTTGGGGAACCTAATACCCTATTTTGCATAGTAGACAACGATGGTTGATTTTTTCAATTATAGAAGAAAATGAAACATTCTAGTATATCAAGTATAGCTTTTTCAATATTGTTAGTTTCTGGTGACAACTACATGCATTTTGTAGGTAGTAATCATATCTAGTCATAAGGATCAAATTTGGCTAGATATTGAATAGTTTCTATGGGATTCTACAACTCATAATGTTGAACCCAGTTTTTTCATGTTTGCTGTATTTAGCACTTCATCTTTGTCCCCAAGATTCCCCTTGGTAAGAGATGTATTATTCTTTTGACATGCTCCATGGCTCCTTATGAACCTTAAGGATAATAGGAAACTAAGAAAACATGCATATATTATTTGTATTAAGCGTGGCTATAGAAACTTTGATGATAGGTTTGCAGAATGGTAAAAATTCAACTGTTTTGTACCTATTTCTTCTGGGAAAACAAAAAATAGTGAGTGAGAAGGAATCATATGTTCTGATCACCAACCCATTGAAGTTAACTAGGGAATTTATCTCAAGTCCTACAAAAATCCCTAATCTTATTTTTATGCAACAAAGCGTAAGAAATGACTGTTTTGATGAAAATGTACTGGTCCATCAACTTTGGAGGCTTGGTGTGACCAAAAGATGAGAAATTTTACAAGTTTCTTATTTTTTCCATGTGTAGTAGGCCTTGAACTATAACCTCATGAAAGGATTTTACAAAATGAGTGGATCTACTATGGTTTTGGACGTTTTTTTCAAAACCCTGAAAGCACACTTTTATGTCCTGTTAGGTTACCAACCTAGTGTTAAGAACAAGCGGATTCAAATCTGGGTGTCCAAAACATCATCAACAATACCAAAGCCACTTCCAAAGAGTAAAACACAGAGACGAGCATCTTTGAGCATGGAACCTAACAAGAAATGGATTTGGAAGAAAAATGAGCCCTTATCTTCTCCGCAAAGTGGAAAATCGATCAAGCAATGGAGGGTTAAGTCTCAGCACACTCAACCACACCATTCTACACCAAGCAAATCAAGGTAAGAATGGCGAGTAAAAGCTTAACAACAATCAAAAGTGATACCAACAGTACAGGCAATCAGTGTGCTAAAGCATCCTGATGGTACAATCAAGCAAAGAGCACACAAGCTACAAGATTTGCTCTTTGGAAGATAGCATCAGAAAGCCTCAACATCAAAAACCCTTGAGTTAATTACTCAAGACCCAAATCTTTCACATCATGATGATTTTAATTGCATTGGTCTTCAAAGCATGGTAGCCAACCAAGGCTATGCATAGACACGATTATTCAACCCATGCACACAGTCGTCCTGGAGTACGCCATTTAGGAGGGGTGAAAGGCCACTAAGGAATTAAGGGCCAAATCACCTACTAATGCCCTTATAAATCATCAACAAGGGAATTTAACTGATAATATCTCCCCAATGAGTATAAATAGTGTATATACTATCAAAAAATAGTCCTTTTTTGTTATTTTTCATCAAATTTTCTTGATATTGAGACTTAAAAATGGAGAAATCCAACAAAAAACAATAAAGCTGTGTTTTTCAATGGGTTCTATTAATTGTTGGATTTTCACTTTGCTTTTTTAGCGCATTTTGTTATTTTCTTTGATTTTTTCAATAAATAGGTTAAAAATTAAATAAAAATAAGCAGAGGAGCTCAGATGGAAAAACTAAAGACACGGTGGTGATAAAAAAAACAAGGTGGTCAAATTGGCAGATGAAAGCAAAAAGCCTAAATTAGGCAGCTAGGCCAACTTTTGCGGAATTCTTGCAGAATGAGCTACAAGAATCCGATTGGGGAAATTTTTGAGTCTAACATAGATTTCACGGTCTAGTAGGACTAGCAGGGAAATTTGGGGGAAAATGGTTTGGGAAGTCCAGGTATAGATACCCAAGGTAGGCTAAACCACTTGTTGCCTTTGGAGAGAGAGCCTTTCGACCCTCTTCGCGCATATTTTTCGAAGTCCACAGTCACCTGTTTTCAGTGCCGTCTCACACGGGACATGGGGGATAAGTTCTATACTTATCAATGATCCATTTTGTACGGCCGGTAGCTAGTCTAAACCCCTAAAAAAAACCCTGAAACCCGAGGTGTGCACGAAGAACTACCAAAAATGGACCATAGCAGCCTGTCTCACCTCTACCAAACCGGATGAGATTTGAACTGTAGAATGCCCCAACATAATAGAACACTTCTATATCAACAGTTGACCGTTCGGCAAGGGTCGAGGGGGTCCCCAGTAGAAAAGGTAGGTTTTTGACAGATGCGAGAATTGGATTCTGACTCCACAGACAACTTGCATACGAGGTCTATACACAATGTATATGATTGATTTCATAAAATTAATCAAGCCAAGCCCTCGGAAAGCAGAAAATGATTGGAAGGCTACAAAGCATCAAATTTGACATACGAGGTCAAACTGACTCCAAATGGGTCAAAATTGGACGAGTTTGCTTCACGGCTATGTTGCGAACAAGTCCATAGCATCAAAAGTGACAAACCAACTCTATAGGCCATGTAATCACAAAAATCGTTGATTTCAGATTCGACAAAGCATGAAGTGATGCCAGCAAGACCAAACTTTACCAAATTCAATTTAGGACTTGTTTTAGGTGTATAGAATATGTTTAGGTCAAACTTTTCAAGTTTTACAAGAAATTGTTGACTGCTGTAAATAAATGTGATTATTTACTTTTGCAAAATTTTGGGTTGAAAATGGTATCATCACCTCACCTATCACTTGTACACACCTATTACATGCCAAATTTCAAGTATGAGCCAAAATGATCAATTATAACTTGGAAAATTGCTAGAAACTGCAAAGAAGTGCTTGCAAACCAATTTCTGAGTTATGAGCCACATTTTTTGATCCAAATCACCTCATATCACATATACAGGGTCTACACCATGTCTAGAACCAAGTTGTACCAAAAAATGTTCATTTTGATGAAAAAGTTAATAATCGTGATTATTTACTTTTTGTCCAAGATGGGGGGAATTTGCAACTTTGCCACCATGGGACCAAAGTACATGATGTCCTAAGCCCACTAGCCAAGTTTGAACAAATTTGGAGCTCAAAATCTCAAAATTCCTTTACATGTACTGTTTGAGAGACCTAAAGCCTAAATCTGGCACCATTTTCATCCTGTGCACCCAAATGAGCCCATATTTAACTCACAATATCTATTTGGTATATACTTCAAGCCTATAATGTCAAAATTTGCAAAAATTTGAAAAAATTACTAATCATGATTATTTTCTTTTGTTGCAATTTTTTGTTTTGACTTCATCAATTTGACCTTTACATGTTTTTATGCATCTATGCATGTTCAAGAATTAATTTGAAGCAAATTGGACTCAATTTGTCAGCATTTCAGAGTGAAGGACACTCCAGAGAAGAATCTGCCAAATTTTCTAACTTTGATACTCTATTCACTTAACAGGAGCCATGCAAGCTGCAAAGAAGGCCATGAAGAAGCTCTCACAAAAGGAGAAGCTGCAAGAGCTATCACCATATCAACTCGACCCCAGTTCAGTTAAAACTGCCAAAGCGACCTATCTGTCAAGAGAACAATTGGAAGATAACAACACCACAATGTTCATAGGTAGAATCAAAAGCGAACAAGGACATCAGGTAGAACTGCAACTTCTACCAAAATAAGTATATGATGTCGCTGCAAAGCCCGAGACCAAAGAAGCCAACCGAAGGCTGGGGCTCAGAGAGTTTTATGAACAAGAGCCATGTGGAGTGGATTTCCAAAAAGCTTATGAGCTCTTGTCCACAATCAAAGAAGATGGAATTGCCCAGATCTCCGACCAACAAGGGAACAAAGTCGAAGTAGTAATTACGAAAGAGATAGTAGCTGAAGCTCTCAAACTACCAATAAAAGGAATGATCATGAGAGAAAGAGACAGAAAAACAGGAGAGAATTCCACCAAGAAAACCGTTGCTGTCACATTTATCGATCTAATCCAGAAATAAGTGGAAGAACCTACAAGAATATACCACCAACACCTCCACTTCCTCGCCAAAAGGCCACCAAGGTAAACAACACCCAATCACGCGGTTGCGACCACTGCCATGCCCAATACGTGTTGACCACACTAAAAGGGACAAAGAAAGAGGGTAAACTAACATAACTGGGAGCACCAGAGGTTCTCACAAGAATTTCCTACCATGATATTGGCATGGGAGATAACTTTTCACCTGTCCCAAATCAGAACACTTGGATCGTGTCTGCACAACCATCCCCTCGAGCCACAAGATCTACCAAGAGAACTTACAAGACTGATGAAGAATCTGTTGAGAGCTCGCCAGAACGGCATAGTAGTGAAAGCTCCGATAATGAGGAAAAAAGAGTCCAAAGGGAAGAGATGAAAAGAAAAGCCGTGGCAGCATATCAAGAGGATCCACAATAGAAATAGACCAGGTTTGAAAGACACCAAGCTCAAGGCAAGGATTCTGCAAAGTGGGTACCTATGAACGTCAAAGGGCCAAGAACAAAGCACCATGCTAGGAAAGAGGCCGAAGACCCCATAGAGTTATTAGAAAGAATGTATCAGGAGGCCAAAGCATTAAAGCTGAAAGAATCCCAAGAAGCAGAAAAAAATTTGAAGAGGTGTCAGAGCAAAAAAACAAGCAGAAGAAGCAACCACTCAAGGAGAGGCTCAACATGAACAAGGTGACATGTCTCCCTGACCTTCTTCACCTGCTACATAATAGCATGATCACTCCATGCGAAGCCCACCCATCACCAACAAATAGAACCACAAAAGAAACATAGCTTGAACAGAAAGAAGCAGCAGAATCTGCACAACAAGCAACCACTACACATGAGCAAGACAAAGCACAAGAACCAAAACCGGAAAGGGCAGCGAGTCGTGCATCAAAGGAGACCACAAAGTTTAAGAAAACATAGGAACAACAAACAAAGGAAACACCTTCTACCTCAACACAACACAAAACGGCCGAGGCATCCATTCACGAAGCCTCAAAGTGACAAAGCAAAAGAAGTTCAAACACAACCTCAAGGGCAAGAACAATGAGCTGCCACGACGTAGTCAAGAGATTCACAAGAGAATGCCGATACATCTAGGCAGCTCACAAGAAATCAGGATTGGCAATACACTTGATGAGGTAATCGTGTAAGTCAATAAATATGCAAAGCAAATGCAAGATACAACGAAAAGACTCCAATCAGCAACACTTAGCCGCAGCAAGAAGAAGAGCTGCTAAAAGAAATAACCGAGCTTAAAAGAGTCAACCAACGCTGAGAGATGGACGGCAAGATACATAGGAAGAAGCAGGAACTTTAGAATAGCCACAGATAGATATTCCCTCAGTATCTTTTGCTGAGATGGAAACACAGCTAGCAGCTTTGGCTAGGTGGTGAGGAGGAATTCCAGGTACAATTAACAGAATCTAATACAGTGCCAATGATCCAGTTGTCAAAACCTAAGGAGGATGCAATCAAAGAAAACATTACATACGAGGTGGATGAGTAGCGGAAAGCAGCGATGGATTGGGAGTTGAGCATTCTTCACTCTGTCAACACTACACAACTCACTCCCAATCAAATCAATACGCAATGGCATCAACAATTTCTGCCATATCCTTTGGTAAAGGTGGAGTTGCTCCAAGTCAAAGAGAGGCTTTACAAAGGCATACAAGTAGAAGATGCAGATGAAGAGCACCCAAAGTGGAGACTGAGATGGTTGAACAAGAATCCAAGATACCTGATTCTATTCACAAGAGCACCTACAGAACTTCAAAAGGAACCCACTATTTGTCCTGTACCAAGAGTAAGAACCTGCCATGCGCACCAGGCAATAACAAAGAAACAGCCAACATGGCTAAACTACCCAAGATTTCCAGGTCCAGAAAAGGGACTGGCCACAGATACATGTGAAAACCCTAACGGGTGCCATGTCCTTCTTCAAAAGTATACATGATATGTCATGTGCAATGCTTATAAAATCTGCCAAATGCTGCTCACCTACATCAAAGTTTTTCATGAGCTAGAGCAAGCAGGCACTGTAATGTACCCAACAATTATCCATATAAATCATTTCAGATATTTTGCAAAGTAGTTGAGATTCTCGATTTTGTGAGTCATAATGAGTTTATCAGAGCAATTGGATTGAAAATTGGGTTCAAAATCCATCTATTTATGATCTTTTTTTTATACAGAACAATAGGTTTATGTGGGAACCTAATCTATGTGTGAGGAAAAAGCTTAGGGATAGTATTTTTAGGAAAGAAAGAGAGGTGAGTCAAAATTAGGATACTTCTTTCTTTCTCTCTTTCAAAATAGAATGAGAACTTGTAAGTATAGAGCTTTTTAAAATCGCGCATAGGATTCGCGTACCCAAAAATAAAAAAAAGTAAAAATAAAATTTTAAGAGCCGCGAGGACACGCGAGCTTTTTTCTTCTCCTATTCTTGAAACCTCTCAGTATTCTTAGCACCCCCCTAGGGCCTATATAAAGGACCCTTCTCCTCTCACTTTGAACACACACATCTACAGAAGCAGAAGCTCTCTTGCAACGATGCGTCGGAGGAAGCCTCTCTCCCTAAACCTCTCATCTTCAAGCCATCTCCATTTTTCAATCGTCGACGTGCCGTCACCCGATTTGTGAACACACACTCTCTCTCTCTCCAACACCACGCTTTTCTTTTCTCCATTCCGAAGCTATGGATCCGAAGCGTGTTACACGAAATTCTAAGGACGCCCATGCCGTTGCACCACGAAGGAAGGAGGTGTCTACTCCGAACAGATCTCATGCGGAAGCATCAACCGAAGAAGAAATCGAAGCTGTCCAACCTCCAGCACAGGAGTTAGCCGCACGCGCTTCAAATCCGGTAAGACAAATTTATAATTCTGCATTGCTCTTCATGTTTGACTTGGGAAGCTAAGCGTTGGGAACCCCTTAAATTGTCCGAGAAACGTGATTCTATCACATGAAATAATCATATGTTTTCATAGATTAGTGAAAGGACTATTTGATAAATTGTTACTGTTTGTTGAATTGTTATTGCTTAATAAATTGTTATTGTTTGATAAGTGGGTGTTGATCGATATGAGGAATTGGTAGATCATGTTTGATGAATCATTTAATGAGAAGAATTGTTGAAAGGATATATTTTGTTCTCGCGGGTAGCGAGATGATGCCGCGGTTAGCAGAGATTAAGTTGAGGTTATCGGCTCTCTTTTATGCCTCGCGGTTAGCGGGATGCCTCGTGGTTAGCAAGATGCCTCGCGGTTAGCGGGATGCCTGGCGGGTAGCGAGATGCCTCGCGGTTATCGAGATGGGAAGGTTGCGCAATTCGCGGTTAGCAAATAAATCCTTTGCAAAGGCTCTGTTGGTTAGACAGAGGAAGTCCACGGGTAGCGGCAAACTCATGAGAAATTGGAAAGTTATTTTTATTGAATAATAGGGTTGTTACATTAGACCTTATTTGAATTGTTTTGGTATTGTTTGAAGGGCTGTATAAAAGAACCTGTGTTTGGAACTAATTAAGTAACAATGTTTGTATATGTTAAACAGTGTGGGCAAAAGGGTGAGTGCGGTGTGGAAAGTGGGGACCGGCTCAGGTTGCCAGTCAAGGATGGGTGGACTCGATTAGTCGAGTACTTTTCACTTTGTTTCAGTCAACTAGGGATTTATCCCATGTCATATTTGGATTTAAGGATGGCGGCCGTGGCTCTTAAATGCGGGGAAAAAGGCGTTGTTTTTGGATCTTTAATATGTGAAAGGGATTTCTTCTCTTATAATGTAAGATCTAGAGTCCATAGAACCTTTAACCTCATCGACCGGGCTTGTGGCGTAGGGTCTTGCAACTACGAACACAATAGGTGGAAGTCTTCTTCTCTTTCGTTGCTCGTATCTTTGCTTCGCATTATCGGAGTAGGGTGTCGTCAACGGATTTAGAGGATAAAGAAGGCTATCTTCCAAGTCGCCCTGATCTTTTAGGATGGGGACCTTACAGGCACCCCGTGGATGTCATTCCTCAAGGGTAATAAAGGTTTATGCTACAATCTCAGTGGTCAACCTTCCGAAGAAGTCCTCTATGGCTTCTACGCCCAATGCATGTTCTTACCATCACATAATATGTTGGCGTTTGAGGAGGCATTCTACAAACATTCCTTCACTTGGTGAATGAAGATTTTTGGGCCAATGATAAGAAACCTGACATCAAGATTTGTAGGCTACTCCGCAGTAGAGCTGAAAAACAGAGTCACTATGCAGTTTTTGCAGGTCCCAGATAAAGAGAGAAAGATCATATACAAAAAGGCTCTAAAAGCACTTGAAGACCGCCTCACCAACTATCAACCTGAAGACTATTTTAGCCCATAAAGTTGTGTCAAGGGACGACACAGGCCAGGAGGCGGGGAATGTTAGCAGCAAGCTAACTCGGATACCATTTTTTGGAGCTCTCATTGTAAAACACTTATTATTTTGGTAAATCGGGAATATTGTAACTCCTATTTTTTGGATAAACTTTATAAAGATGAGCCGGGGCTACAAGCTTCCAGATTGTGTCAACCTGTCAGTACCCATCTTTAGTTAGAGCTCCCAAATTATTAGTTTTGACCACCAAAAACCTTGGCTAAGGTATAAAAGCCAATTTTTGTAAGCTAATTTAAAGTTTTTGAATAATGAAATACACAGCGTGAGCTAATGGCGCTCATTTCTTTCCTTCTCACGCTTGCTACTCCCTCCCTGGTTGTCACATTGCAGTCGTGTTTATTGTATTGCAACCGCAGGTAAGAGCTCTACGCATTGACGTAAACACTTCACATTATTTTTTAGCTTTTGACGTCATTGACCTGTGGCCTAATTTCTTCATAATTAGGAATTTACACTTCAAAATAAAAAACCAAGCATAGGCGGGGTATTGGGGCATCATTGGTAAGCATTTAGGTGCATTCTGGGTCGAAAACGACTAGGTCAAAAATCCACTGCTGTTAATAATCGTGATTTTTGCACTTGACCTAAAGTGGGATTTGAGGCCATAAGAATGTGTGATTAGGTCTTATAAACATGTCCTAAAAGTTTCGTTACGTTTGGATGTCATTTGATGATGTAACGGATGTGATTTGTTTGTCGATGAGGGATTGGCTTTTGGTGATTTCAGTCACTTGAGTGCAGCTTGAGTTAGATGCGAGTTGTTTGTTATTTTCCAAGAGATTGACAACCTCTTGTAGCCTCTATGCACTAGTCGAGTCAGTTTTGTCCCATGGAGTGACAATTTAATCTTGGTTCTCGCTAAATGTGCAATAAGATAGGAGTGAGGTTAGACACCCCTCCCACAACTTGGATGGTGAAAGTAGCAAAAACCTCATTTAGTGAAGTATATGTAGCATTTCCAAGTGTGAATGTGACAATAGGTATGTAAAAATTGACCAAAACTTCTTTGTATAGGACACATCTTTCATATAATCTTATCTTGGGACAACCCTAGATTGTAGGAGTTTGAATGGAAAAAAAATGATGGATGATGGTTCAACATATGCTAGAACAAGAAGAAAAGGTAGAAAACGTGCTATTAAATTTCTTACTTTTTGTGTGAACCATGGAAAAAATTGAGACAACTTTCGAGAGAACTCTTTACCTAAGGTGAGTAAAGAATTTCATGACCATAGCATAGTATCAAGAAACATTTTCCGTGTTTCATCGTTTTGTTGTTTCGACGTGTTATGTTTTGAGGATGGGAAGAAGAAACAAATTGGTTTCGTGGGAATAATACCTAATTGAGCACTTTTGATAGTAGCTACATATATATCTACATTTGAGAACATTGTATTATAAGTAATGCTCAAATTTGCACCACAAAGGTCAATTGTAAGCCATAAGTGGTAACATGACATAGCCTTAAATGCAGATGCATTCTTATTTCCAAAAACATTGTGTGTGTGTTGTTATTTTTAAACTAATACTTATACATAAAAGAACATATCAGTTTAAAAGACAGTTGGCTATAGACAAAGGACAAGGATTAGCACAAAAACGTCTCAGTCTTTGATTCATTTTTGTACATCATAATGAGAATGAGGTATCATTCTTGAGATTTTTATATAAATTAGTTAAGCACAATTGATACGAAAGTGACAGAGGCCAAGTATGTCGATGACAGATAGCAACCAAGTGAAAAAGATCCTAAGTAAAGATAAAGTCCCCACTTGCATCCATATAGACAAAACAACAGATTGTTAGCCTTGAATACATATTATAGGTGTCAACAAACCTATCAGTTGTTATCCATGTCCTACTTAAACCCTTTTTAACTTATATCTACCATTCATGTAGTGTAAAATACCAACAAGTATCCATTCTTGAAAAATGTTATGAGTTTGTCATAGTGAGATCAGGAACCCATAACTCCTCCTTGTGAAGTGTGTATTATATATATTTTTTAATTCATTTTAGGATTGTGATTAGAAGGCGATCATCCCTTCTAATCCAAGTAAAATTTTTATAATAGGTTGTAAAAGTAAGGAGTTATCCTATTTTTAAAAGTAAATTATACATATTTTACTAGATTAAATTTAATCAAAAGGCCATCCCCCTTGTGATCCAAGTTTTTTACCCATTTCTATCCCATGAAGCCTTTTTGTCAAACCACTTCAACTTTTGAGATGTTCTTGTTTCTAATGAAATTCATGGTTAAGAAAGCTTAATCATTTCAAGAAAAAAATTTATGGTTTAATCATTTTCTAGTCAGAAATTGGCTTATTCCCTATCCATGCAACACAACTACCTGGTTTTATTAAATAAAGTTTAGGAGTTACAAATGTTAAATCATTCTTGAATCTTAATGTAAATCAAGCTAAAAAGGAGCTATCAACCAAGCATTAGGCAAGTAATGAACCAATAGTCATCATTAAGGCAAACGCTAGTGATAAGCTAGGTTTGAGATGAAAATACCCCCTTTATAAGCAAAAAAAAAAGGGGGGGGGGGGGGGATGAGCAGTTGAACATGTCTAGTAGCATTACTAAGTCAAAAAGCCTAACAAGCCAAACGAGCTAGGTAATCTAGGCCAGCAAGTTGCCAACAGTAGGTATTCTAAGCTAGCCCATGGCATTACTTTCAAGACGCTCTCTTACTTTACCTCGTATAATTTAAAGTGGTTTTGTAATTAAGAAATAGATCAAGTATTATCCTTAACGGAGTGAGATTACCCATCTAGTAAACAACAACCCAAATCTTATTTTGAGGACCATACAAAAAACATTATCATGGCACCCATCCCCACGCATAAGTCTGGCATTATTCATCATATAAATGGACTCTATCACGACAAGTGATTTATTAACAGAAAGGTTTCCCAAGGTTTGACACACCCAAATGCTCCAGCGAAGTATATTAAACCAACTAACTGTGCCCGAGTATTTCCAGGACATATTAATATATCTCTATTAGTGTCATTAAAGGGACACAGAACCAAAAGTAAGGGACCAGTACTCCCATAAATACCGGATCAATGGAGGCATCAAGCACCAACAATGTTTTGATCAACAAGAGCCAGAAATCTTTACTAGCAACAAATTTATTGTCTAGGAGCAGTCACCTAAGGCTATCAAATTAACACCATAGAGAGGTGACTAGGATCATATTTTAGTTAGAGTGTAAGTATCATAAACAAAAGCATGGAAAGTAATATCCAAACATTAATATGTATTGATCTTTAACCTACGCATTAAAAGTAATAACCATATGATTCATGTTTCTTACTTGCAACAAATCCAAGAAGACAGTGCCAAGCTATACAGCTGTAGAAAAAACTCAAAAAAGTATCTCATTTACATCAGCTAAATATATTCCAAAACTAAAATATGTAAGTGATCCATGAATCTCATTATGAAATCTAAAAACAACAGTGCTCCACCTAGTTCAATTTGTTCTAGCGACCAACTGCTCCTTGCAGATTCCTAAAGTGATCCAAGTTCCAAGCAGGTTATGATATACCCATCCCCAAAGTATGCATCATAAGTTAGGTTGGTATGTTAGTAGATAGGTATAGCACACACAATAGCAACACATGAACAAAAACTTCAAATTACTGAACTTTAATAGAGAGAGAGAGTCGACACTGCCTAATGTAGTTTTGTGCCTAGAGGTATTGGCCCCAATATCCGATGCCCATTCTTGTATTTATTTTTATATTAATTCTTGAGAAAAGTACCAAACCCGCGCGACCTATACTCTTAGACTCTACGTCTAGATGCTCTGTAGAGTGAGCCCCCAAAGGGTCTATTTATTCTTACAAGGGATGCTCCAAAAGTAGAGCCCCAAAAGCAGTTAAACTCAAAAGCATATGGTCCCAAAACCTACCAAAAAATAGCCAGTGCAAATTACAAAATTTTGTACGACCTGCCACATCATCAACTATTAGTGCATAACATGGAAATCCGTACAGCCTATCCACATCAATAGTAAATGCATATCGTGGAAAATCCATACAGCCTATCTACGTCAGCATCAATATTATCTATCATGTCCGGGTGATCATTCCACATCATGAATTTGTGACATACCCCCCTCTGGAAAGAATTATTACCATTGACAGTTAAAGATTGTAAAGGGGCCAAGGGCTTCCAAATTTGTAACTAGGTCAATCCCTAAGCATTTTTATCATTACCACCACATTACCACCCCCTTTCATTGGTATCGGAGCTATTTTTGGGAAAGGGGAAAAGCGGTTTGCATGTGCATGCGACAATGCACTACTTCTCTCCCACAATCTGCAGATAGACCACGATCGCATGACCAAGGCAAACTCGACCGGTAACTCTACATCACCGAGGCTCCGAAGGCTTCCATTGACTGTGTATGTAGGAAGGCCCGCTTAACCCTTGCATGAAGGAGGGTTGAACCCACCCCATAAGGGTAAAATGTCAACACTTTACCATGAAGCTATTGAGCCTTGTTATGTATAACAAGGAAAGGTAGCATATTTGTGTTGAAAAGAAAACTAGAAGGAAAGGGAAAGCACTTCAAGGAAGTAGTTTCACCCTTCCTTTTCACTTCTTGAAAGAAGGCAAGTTTTCCTCCAAAAATTACTTTTTCCTCAAGGATGACGTAGCTTCAAACTGAACAAAAGCCTTCACAAAAACAATGAGTTTGTGTAAAGAATCAACAAAGGTGTTCTTACGACGAACGACACATGAAGCACTACAATTTTTGCAAGGCGAGATTTGCATGCAACACAAATTAGACCTAGCACTTCGCCTTGGGCATCACCAATTTTATTGGTAAAAAAGAAAGATGGTACTATGCGCATGTGTGTAGATTATCGCAAATTAAATGCCATAACCATCAAGAACCTGTATCCTGTACTTCGAGTGGATATTTGATCAACTCCATGGGGCAAGATACTATACAAAGATAGATCTTTGTTCAAGATACCACCGAGTGTATATCCTTTTGCAAGATATCTCCAAAACTACCTTTAGAACATGGTTTGGGAATTTTGAGTTCTTGGTTATGCCTTTTGGTTTAACCAATGCTCCATCTACATTTATGAAACTCATAGATAGTGTCTTAAGTCCCTATCTTGGAAAATTTGTTGTGGTTTTCCTTGATGACATTCTTACTTACAGTAAGACTGAAGATGAACACATCGAACACTTGCAATTAGTGCTCGAACAGCTACAAGCTCACATGATGTATGCTAAGCAAAGCAAGTGTGATTTCTTTAAAACAGAGATACATTACCTCGGTCATGTGATCTCTTATTCTGGCATAAAAATGGACATTGACAAGGTCGCTGCCATTCTTTGATGGCCACATCCGAACACGGTTGAGGACCTTTAAATATTTCTAGGCATGGCTGGATTTTATTGACAATATATTCGTGATTATGCCAAAATCATTGTTCCTATGACGGATCAACTTAAAGCAAATGATAATACCTTTTCTTGGGAAGAAGCCCAAAAACACAGTTTTGAACAGCTCAAGGTAGCTATAGCCACTGCTCCCATCCTAGCAATCGTTCACCCACTTAAGCCATTTGTGGTAGAGACTGATGCTAGTGATAAAGAAATTGGTGTAGTACTTCTCTAGGAGGGAAGACCTATAGCCTTTGAAAGTAGAAAGTTAGATAGAGCTCAATAGAATTATTATGTCTGATGCCTCACATTGATTCACTTGCTGTCACAGAAATAAAGAGTGGATTTTTGGAGTCATTACATGGAAAGTGTGCACAAGATCAATCATATGCTAAAGTGTGAAGTTCCCTCACACTCACATGTCTCTATACAGCTAGATCAACATGTCTCTGCACGCGCAGATAAAGACTCCAACACATAGAGCTCCACCCCTACTCAGAAAGAGCTTAAGCGATCGAAGAATTTTTCCATTGATGATGGCTACTTACTCCACAAGGGTAGAGTATGTGTGCCAAAGGACTGAGACCGGAATTAGCACGGCTATCTGTAGAGCATATACATAGACTGTACGGGCTTCTAGCTAGTATCATTAGTGACAAAGATTGAAAGTTCGATAATCACTTCTGGAGAGCTGTGTTTCAAAAGTTGGACAACTAAACTTAATCTAAGTAGGTTGATTATCCAAAAAAAGATGGTCAAACCAAAAGAGTTAAAATCAAGTGCCAGAGGATATGCTACGAGTGTACGTTAGCAAGAAGCAAACCAATTGGGAAGACTACTTACCTATATTGGAATTTTCTTATAATAGTTAAAAGCATGTGACTACAGGATTTAGTCCATTTATTCTTTATATGGATTTCAACCTAGATCACACGTTATGGTGGGGTTGGCTAAGGAGAAGATACAACAAGCGAAGGACTTTATCCAAGACCATTTTGACATGCTTCGAGTTGCTCGACAGAATGTTAAGTAAGCTCAAGATCGATATAAGAAGTACGCAGATGATAATGATTGTCTTGCTACTTTTGAAGAAGGAGACAAGGTTTTCCTCAAAGTTTCGGAGCATTCGGAAAGTCTAGAGACGGGAAAAGTTGCTAAACTTTCACCACAGTATTATGGACCGTTTACCATTCTCAAACATATAGGTCAAGTGGCCTATAAGTTAGCTCTTCCAGAGCACTCACGAGTTCATCCTGTTTTTCATGTTAGCCGTTTACAAAAACAGTTTGGACAACATGATAATGTCATTGACGCAAGTGTGTTAGTTAAACTTATCAAACCGCCACGGATTCTCATGAGCTTCGCACTAGACATCATGTCAGATGACAGGTGTTGGTAAAATGGCTAGATAGACTTGAAGAAGTTTCTACATGGGGGAAGGTCTCCGCACTTATGAAATGTTTTCCTACGTTCGTTTTTGAGGACAAAAACGATTCTCCAAGGGGGTTTAGTGTAAGGACATGGGTCCTACAGAAAAGGCCAATGGCATGGCCGGATAGTGTGTATGCTAGGGGGAGGCTATAAGATAGCACGGTTCGGTGGAGACTAGCACACACGTTACCACCGTCCTTTCAGGACTACCCACAAAAAACATGCTGACATGCTGACGTGGCACCTGTATGGATTTCCAAGTTTTACGATGATGACATGGTAGTTGTATGGATTTTTGCAAAACACATTGGCAGTTTTTGGACCTGTTTCTTTTAGAGTTTGATTCTTTCCTTGGAATTGCTTTTGAGAGGCCAAGGGCCTTTAAATAGGAGCCAAGGGCTCTATTTTTGGAACACTCTTGGAAGGAGGTGCAGAGGATAGAGTACGGGCATTGTATTGAGTTCAAACAATATAAAGAAATACCGAAAGGGGTGCCCAGTTTGGGGATAGTGCTCTCTCGGGGTAGAACTCCACCACACCCTCTCTTATGTGTCGTGCATCTCTTTCAGTCCAGTTGTTATTTGAAGTGCTTCTCTCTCTCTCTCTCTCTCTCTCTCTCTCTCTCTCTCTCTCTCTCTCTCTCTCTCTCTCTCTCTCTCTCTCTCTCTCTCTCTTCTCTCTCTCTCTCTCTCTCTCTCTCTCTCTCTCTCTCTCTCTCTCTCTCTCTCTCTCTCTCTCTCTCTCTCTCTCTCTCACACACACACACACACACACACACACACATTCAACTCTTGTCAGATAGATCTTCGAGGTCTCTTGGGATATTTTCCTACGACATCAAAATTCTCTTCTCTCTTCTCTTCTCTTCTTCTTCTTCTCTCTCTCTCTCTCTCTCTCTCTCTCTCTCTCTCTCTCTCTCTCTCTCTCTCTCTCTCTCTCTCTCTCTCTCTCTCTCTCTCTCTCTCTCTCTCTCTCTCTCTCTCGTCTGAAAGAGGTCCAAAAACTTTTAAAATTAGTCCACGACACCGTTTTGAGGAGTTTCAAGTGCTCAGGGCTAATATGCTAGAATCATAGGCTTTGCTCTACGGCTTCCTACATTGACCACTCCCTCCAAATCCGTGGGGCTCTTCCCATCCTGCGTGTATTGTATCATACACACTAAGCCTGTGCATGTAGTACATTCTCTAGCACCTCCTCGGCAGCAACACGTGGATGCTCCCCTGGTTGGGTTGCACTAGAGAGAGAGAGAGAGAGAGAGAGAGAGAGGGAGAGAGAGGGAGAGAGAGAGAGAGAGAGAGAGAGAGATTACGTGTGCCTTCTGCAGGCCTTTCATTGGCACCTCCGCCTTGCCACGACACTAAGTGACACATAACATTAAAGGGGGGGGGGGGGGGGGGGGGGGGGGGGGGGGGGGGGGGGGGGGGGGGGGTAAGGGGATCGACGGCGCGGAAGTGGATGCGGGGAGCCCGAGGCAGATTAAACCCGGACGCGCGGCAAGTCAACGCGAAAAAGAACCCGGGCGGCGACTCGATTTGAACCCAGGGCCTCGTCGCCCAGATTGTGACGCATGGGGTAACCATCCCACCCGCGCGCACATGTTGTAGCCATGGCCTGGGTTTTTGGGGTTTTATTATTAAAACATAGGCGCTGCCCGGGTTTAATCTGTGGCCGGGTTTAGTTTTTAAGTGCCCATCTATGGCTGCAACCTCTCCGATTTTCGTGCGCGCACTTCTCTGCCCTCGATCCCCTTACCCCCCCTCTTTAATACTATGTGTTATTTAGTCCTGAGGCCCGCCTTGCAAGCCCAACAGTCTGCGCGCACGTGCACACAACTACGCTTCGCTTCGGGTCTCTAATCAAATATGCTCAAGTGTTTTAAAACAATCAATTTCACAGACAAGCAAAATTCCCTTTAGGTTTGATAAGGTCGAGGACCCACGTGGTCTATTGTGCACAAGGGTGCGATATACATACTCTGTGCTTCACACACAAGTTACATATTGCACCGAGTAGTGAGATTGAGAATCTCTATTTTTCTCTCTCTCTATGCGCACGTGCACCACCCTACACTACATGTCGCCATTTTCTTTTGCAAGAAACATATGGATAATGTACTTGTGCCAAGCAAAAAGCATTTTTGTTGCTTCCTCATGCGGTATGTAAAGCCTTTTGAGTCCTTGTACATATACATGGGGGTGGTCGCATCAGACTGGAGGAGTGTCATATGGAAGATGTGCAATGTTTGCCACTATTAGTATCATCATGTCTACACAAAAAATCAAGCAGAGGGAGTGATGGTCAGTTGTGCGCCTACACTTGGACTAGCAAGATGTACATGCTCCATTTAGAGTGACCTACTTACTGTCAGGGAGAGTTTCAATAATTAGTCATCCAATTAGAACAATGACACTTCCGAGGCATATAATGTGTTATAACCATGAGTCCACACCCTCAACATGGACATAGGGGAGGATATGTTTCCTAAGACAAGAGTGTTCAATTGCTTGAAGAGTGTTTCCTAAGTCTTTTGACCTATGCTTTGGTTTATGATCCTTGTATATTTGTTACCATGGTATGAAAGCACTCAAGAAATAAACAAGTATGAAATCAATTTTGTGCTCAGTTTATCTCACATTTTGTTTTTACAGGCCTTGTATATTTACTACCATGGTACTCCAGCCATGGTATAAAATCACTCAACAATATATTGGTGTGGTTTTGTGCTGATTTGTGATTTCCTACACCTCACATAACTCTCTCTCATGAGTCTCGTGCAATTTTTCCATTCGCTTGGTAAAGTTTGCTCCATGTATGGCAAGACTCAACCAAAACAAATGTGGACTCTTGACCATACATCATGCCATCTCCACAAGTGACTTGTTTTTCCTTTCAACAAGACCATTTTGTGGAGGTATATATGGCACTTTACATTGGCGTTTTATACCTCGACTAGGCAAAAATACATTAAACCCATGAGACATATACGCCCCCCTCCATTTGAATGGAGGGGGAAATAGTACATTTAGAGACATTTTTAGACATAGCCATAAATTGCTTGAAGCACATTACTACTTCGGACATACCTTTAAGTGGACATACCCATGCATGCCCAGAGTTATCGTTAATGAAAGTCACAAAGTACAGGTAATTGCATAAGGATGGAGCTTGCATATACCCACAAACATCTCTATGCACAAGTTGCAACCTGCATGTAACCCTTACTGAACCATTATTTGGAAAATTTGAAATGTGTATCTTACCCAAAATACAACCTTCACAAAACATGCTTCGAAGGTGCTTCAAGCGGTGGCAAAAAAGCAACCATATTAAATTTTTCCAAACGCAAAAAATTGGCAGAATTTAGATGCCCAAAACATGCATGCCAAAGTTTTGCATCTAAACAACCTTTGAATCCACAACTAAACTAGATGAGACAAGGTTAGAAACCATGTTAGCCAAAGACTTATCTAAAGAAGAGAGGGAGTCTTACATGCAAGTCCTAAGGAAACATGCTAGCCTATTCATCACAGATACGAACACATTAAAGGAGTCACTGTGACACAAGAATGCATACATCTAAAGGAAGCTATAAAACTAGCTGTGCTTAATCTGAGAAGGCTTGGAGTGGTTTAGCAAGATGCTTTGTTGAAGGAAATAAAGAGATTGTTAAAGGTTGGGTGCACTTACACAATGGAGGACTCAGAGTGGGTGTCCTCGGTACTGGTGAACTTTAACAAACATGGTAAATGGACGGTGGGTGTCCTCGATACTAGTGACCTTTAAGAAACATGGTAAATGGAGGGTGTGTGTGGATTAATAGTCTCTAAATGCTGCTACAAAGAGGGATCATTTTCCTCTTCCATTCCAAGATGAGATCTTGAATGAGCTAGTAGGACATTAGAGGTATATTGTGTGTGACGGGTACTCACAATAGTTTTAGATAAGGATTGCAGATGAAGATTAGAGATAGATGACTTCCATTACACCTTGGGGGTGTTTTCCATATAGGTTATACCATTTGGTCCCAAATACCTTTCAATGATTCATGCATTTGGTTTTCCAGCAATATTTTGGTAAGTCCATAAGAGTTTTAGTTGATAATTTTTGCAAGGTGGATGAAGGATTTACACGATTGGCTCAATTGGGTGAGAAATTGAACAAGAATAAGTGACATATCACAGAATGCAAGGTAACAAGTGAAGTCACTCCTTGCTCTGCCTTCACCTTCAAGCATGAAGAAATTGGTATCATTTTTGCAAACGATACACCATTTGAGTCGCTTTATTCACCTCTTCTCATAGACAATCTATCCACTACATTAGTTCACGAAGAGAGCAACCTTGGAATGTAATGAGAGTAGTGAGAGGTGCTTTGAGGAAGTCAATGAAATTTTGGGCTCTTTACTAATTGTCTTTCAATCTTGTTGGGAGGATATCTTCTACATCAACCCTAGCCTTGGGTGTGAAGCATTGGGGGCAGTCTTGATGCAAAAGGATCCAAAGAAACTTTGACTAATACCTATGTATTTTGCAGGGCTTACCACAGAAGATGTTTTCCCATATGCTTTGTAGCACATGGAGATATCCCCAAGGATAGCAAAATGGGTGGTGTAATTATAGGAATCTGACTACACATTACAAGTGGAATGGACTATTAGAGCATGCCTAGTAGATGTCCCAACCTAGAAATGCTATGAGAAACCAGAGAAGGTGTAGACTAGCAAGGTTCAACCCCTGTCTGAGCCTAAGCTTCTATCATAGGCTCATAGTTTGTACTTTGATGGTCCGTATAGAGCATAAACAAGAATTGGTGTGATGAATCCTTTGGGTAAAAGACAGAGCATCAGCAAGAATTATTGTGATGAATCCTTTGGGAGAAAGGATCTTCTACAAAGGTTTTTAATTGGAGGATGTTCATTCCAATAATGAGGCGGAGTACCATCCTCTCATTCTTTGCAGTGGTGCCTCTCTAATAGAATTACCATGTTAAATTTTTTTGGTGATTCCATGGTTATAGTGAAACAAATGGTAGGGGTATGGGCTTGTTAGAATGATAAACTAGCTACCAAAATGAGGGAAGCCAAGTCTTTGATGAGAAATTTCAAGAGTGTGCAAGTTCACTTTGTATCAAGAGATAAGAACAAGGAAGAAGATGCTCTATAGCTACAGAGGACTTGTAGAATGCTATGGTAGGACCAATCGTGGTCAAGGAGGCGCTGCAAGATGTTATCTACTTCTTGGAGCATTGTGAGGCTCCAGCACACATGTCTCAATGAACGGAGATGGTTGGCCAGAAAGGCCACCAAGTACTGTATAGTGAATGAAGATTTGTACTGCAAAGGGAAGGATGCACTATTCATAAAATTGCCTTCTACCAAAGAGAGAAAAGGAATTCTAAGCAGTTGCCTTGAGGGAGTTTGTGGTGGGCATTTTGATTAAGAAATCACTAGTAGGAAGATTTTGGAATCTGCAAGCTGGGGTTTTTTTTCCAAATTCTACATTGACATGTACAACACTAGTGCCACACGTTGAGGTCTCTCAAAAGGCTTGACCTAGGAAACTAGCATATGAGAAACAAAATCCCATCACTACTTATGGACCATTTTAGAAGTGGGACATTGACGCAATAGGTCCACTACCATGCACCCATGCCAAAAAGGAGTATATCATCATAGGGGTAGACTACATGACTAGATGGGCTAAGGCACGCTCCACTAGAAGGATTACTACTAAAGATGTGGGGGACTTCATTTTTTAGTGCCTATTTTGTAGGGTTGGTACGGCACCTTTGAAGATCTTATCTAATAGAGGACCTGGTTTCCAAGCATACCTAGTAGGAGAGTTAATGGAGAAGTTGAAGATTAAGCGAATGCACTCTACTCCTTATTACCCTCAATGCAATGGAGTTTGAGAAGGTGAATGGCCTTATTTGTAAAACTATTACTAAGTAAGAGCATATGCACCCAAAGGCTTGGGAAAAACACTTAGATGCAGCACTATGGGTTCACGGGACATCCTTCAAGACATCTTTGGGGTTTACTCCTTTTCACTTAGTGTATGGACATGAGGCTCTTTTGCCCATATAGGTGGAATTGGCAAGTCTATGAGTTTTAAAGGCCTACCATGAGGATGATCAAAAGAAGAAGGTGGAGCAACAAATCATTGACTTGGAGTGGTTAGAGCTAGACAGAGAATCAGCAATTCAACACTATGTTGCACATGCAAAAAAGTGATGAAGAAAGTTCAACAACCAAGTGATAAAGAAGGGCATCAAAGAGGGTTCTCTTGTGCTGCAATATGAAAACCGAATTGGCCATAGGAAGGATGGTAAGTTTTTGTTGAAATGGGAAGGGCCTTTTGTGGTAGTACAAATGTTCATAAATGGATGGAGGCTTAAACCCTACAATTATAGATTGGAGCCCTAGATTGAGGGGTGTGCTGACACTAGTCTATGCTTGGCAGATGACCATTCATATTGGGACATAGGCTAGAGTCTGTAGGTGTCAGGGGAGGGCTATATGATGCATTCTTTTCATCACCCCCATAGAAGCCATCACTTGTACATAGCTAAGAGAAAAAAATAAAATTATATTAAAAAAAATTCCCATCTTGCATGGAGGTATGCAGCACTATGCAAGATACTAGTTTGGGTGGAAAATTGAAAGGTTTTTTTTCGAAGAAATGCTCATCAAGCTTTGATTGAGATGTGTGCTAGATTAAGAAGCTCACAACAGGGATTTTAAAAATGTTTTAGTCCAAGACACAGTCCTCAATGCACATCATGGGTTCTAAGTTTGCAACACATTCTTCTGAATCTTTTTCCAAGTGTCCCCTTTTTCCTAGATAAGTAGAGTTCTTACAAAGAGGGTACACAAAACAAGACCCTTAGTGAACATGCCAAGCAAATTTTAAAAGAGGAAGAAGAGTACGACTCAAACCACAAAGGAACAGATAGTCCAAGAGAGTGAAGAAAAAAGAACAAGAACAATGTCCTTGCATGGAAACGAAAATCACCTCGTTCCCCACCACCAATGAATAAGGAGAATAGGAAATGGAGAGCCATCATAGTGGCTTTGCATGATATACAAAAATATTAAAAGAGCATGAATCCCATAATTTACAAAGCTCCATACAAAATCCTGGAGCATGAAATAATTTAGAATTTTTCTTATACTACCAAAGTCCAACTGTCTTTGAAATGTCGTTGACAAAAAGAAATTAACAACCCTTTATCACCATTGCATGCAAAGTGAGTGGATGGAAGTTTAGAACCTTCTCTATCACCTCATCTCCATCTAGTACTTGATCTATGTTATCCATCGGGTCAAAGTCCTGTAGGAGTACATGTTTCATTGAGGCCTCTTCATGCTCACTTATATCTTCAACCTCCCTATCTCTCTCCTCAACAAAGATTATAGGGGATTCTTGCTTTCCTTTTCCTTTTTTCTTATCGCTCTCCGTGTTCTCAAGCACTAGAAAAGATAAGACCATGTCCCAATAAAGCAATTGGATACCTATACACCCCATGCCCAAGTCGATGAGGCCATCCTAATCATCTAGCTTGTAGTCCCTCTTAGTAAGCCCTTTGACAAATCTTAATAGGAAATATCAAAAATTCTTGTCAGATTTGTACATATGCTTTAGAAAATCAATTGATAATCATATGGTGTAAGTCCATTAAAACAATTTCATATTCACATTGTGCGTCTCCATGTAGTACTACTTTAAATTCACTTACTTACTTAAAATTGAATTTTAAATTAATTTTTGTAAAGAAGATAAATAGAGAACTAAACTTGCGCACTTGCACAATAATACAACTCTTGGATGCCATTTTCTAAAACTTGATCACTTTTAACATTGAAACGCTCAAAACTCAAAAAAAAATCATGAAATACCAAAATAATCACACCCAAATTGAATTAAAGACTAAAAGAACTTAAATTAAACTTTACAATCAATAGTTATGTATAGAGTTGGGATGTAAAACAAAATTCTCATTAAGATAAGGCCATGTGGTTGAGCTTGTACAATGATACATGGTGGGAATAATATTTTTGTACAAGTAAACCCTTCTCTTTTCTAAACCTTACAATTTTTCTATTCACAAAAAAGGAATACTATTCAAGAATTGAGGTATTTGCAAAGATGGCTATGATACCAGTCGTCATTGACACATATACCGGGCACAATATGAGTGTGTGGGAATATTTGAAGGCCCACAATCTCTTGAAAAAAAATATTGGAGTCGAGCGCCTCCCATACTCCCATTGTTTGCTTCCATCTTCTATATGGAAGTTTCATTGACAAGCCTTGCTTTGCAATATGGTATCTGCATACCAATTTTCACCAATAATAGAGAATTCAATGTGGCATAAACATGGCCATAGAAGAATCTCTCTTGTGAGGAAAGCTCTCAAGGGGTAAACACTCTTCATATAAAAACTTGCCAAGGTCCACGTGGATAGCTTCAAAGCCGCTTGTAAAAGATTCCATTGGCTCCCACTCTGTAAAGTTAGATGGAAAAATATATGAAAGAAAAACACATCAAATTGTGCATATATCGAAGCAACCTAAGAGGTAAAAGAATAAACAATACATTCCAAAACATTTAAATAGAAGCAGAATACGTACAATTTGCAAGAAACCTAGCATGTAAAGCACCAATAGAGAAGCTGTATACACATGTTGTACCTTTGTTAGTAGACGCTTGCCATCTTGAGTTTCCTTAGAACCCATGATCTTCCCTTATTAATGATGTATCTGAGAAGCCATATGTTTGCTTACCACCTGTGTAAACCGCTTGAACTTGGCTACATTTTCACCACATAAATCATTTGTAATCATGATAGCAAACGAAAAACCGCTATCGTCTTGCACGTTGCTGCAACTTATTGAGTCAATTAAAGTCCCATGTTGATGAGCACCTAAAGAATCCATGAAAGCAATGCAAACATGTTGTGACAAGAATGAAGGTTAGTTCATATACACGGTTTTTATTAGTGCGACATAACAAGAAATGCTAAAATGTATAGAAAGACAGACAATGGCACCGCTACAAATCTCTACAAGCAAGATGGAAACAAAAATACAATATGGTGAGCAAAGTTACGAGAATATTGGAAATAGGAATGAATTAAGATCATTGTTCTTACCAACACAAATGCTGAATAAGCCTAATAATATTATCCAACAATGCTCCTATGCCAAATATCCAAAATATTGTGGATGAGTGAGGGGATATCATTTTGGATCTAGATGAAGAACAAGGACCGAGGAAGGTGTTGATGAAGATACTCAAGAACCAACTAGTGCTTCAGATTTATAGCTTCATGTAGAGGATTGAAGGTGAGGTTGAGTGATTAAGATGGGGAAGCAGGACCAAAGAAGCTGTCAATGAAGATACTCCAGAAGCAGTCGTGTTGCAGATCTACAGCTTTCTATAGAGGTGTGAAGGTGAGGCTAAGTGCTCAATGGAGAAGGAAGGTTTTGATGAAGATACCGTAGAAGTATCCAATGCAATAGATCTACAACTTTCTGTAGAGGTGTGAAGATGAGGCTGAGTGATCAATGGAGAAGGGAGGTTTCAAACCTCTGTTGCAAGAGGTATTTGAAGGGATAAGTGGGCCTGAAGAAGGAGATGTAGGTCTCATAGCTAGAGGGGAGAGACAGCAGATGTGGCAGCCTTAGAAAGAGAAAAGAGGAGAGAGAGAATGACAACACGTTTTCTGCAAGACCCCCTTTTAGGGAGGGAGAGACAGTAGCCTCTAGAGAGAGAAAGAGTGGGTTTTTACCCCAGCTTTATGGAGAAAGGTTCAAACTTTTCTTATTTTCTCATTTTATTGATAAAGAAAAGATGGCTCCACCTCTACGCCTATAAGTTTGACCACTCACTTAAAGGACCTATCACACCCACCATTTTAGTCCACATGGAACTCCCCCATTTGCTCATTCCTTAATCCCATTTTTAATCCCATGTCAAATAAAGAGGCCCTATTATACCCCATTCCCTTCCTAATGTGAATACTACATTTATTTCTCCATGGGGATGTTTTGCCTATCGTAGGATTCCCTATAGTTTGGTTGATTCTTAGATGACTTTCCAAGATTGGATTAACAAGGTGTTTGGACCTTATCTAAGTAATTTTATCACGATGTTTACGGATGATATATAAATAACGTTACAGTTCCAGGTTTGAGCATCTATCAAAGGTGAAACTGTGTTTCCAAAGATTGCACAAGGAAAGTGGTCAATTAAATCCAAAGAAGTGTAAGTTGGTCAACTTGGAGCTCATTTGTAAGGTCATGTGGTCTTACAAAATGGTATAGAGGCCGATCTTGAGAAGGTGGAGGCTTTAGTGTTTATGAAACCTATGAGACGAATGCTCAAGGTTTGGCCATGTGCTTCAAGCAATTTCTCGCTATGGCTGAAAAGGTCTCTAAATGTACTATGATCACCCTTTGTTCAGATTAAGGGGGGAAGTATATGTCTCATGAGTTTAATGCATTTAGGGCTAGTTATGGGATAAAACACCAATGTACAATGACGTATACACCTCAACAAAATGGTGTTGCTGAAAGGAAAAATAAGCTGCTTACAAAGATGGCGTGGTGTATGGTCAAGAGTTAAGCTTTGCCACATTTGTTTTGGCTTGAGGCTATCATGTGTGCTACTTATGCAAGACCTTCACATGGTTGAGAGAATTCAAGACGACATTTTTAGTCAATGGCTATTGGAGAAACATGTTGTGCTTGGCAATACTTTGTTCGAATATGTATGCCAACTTGCGTGCCTTTAGAAAAACACATAAAGTTCTTAACGAACTTTCTATCTAAAATGTAACCTCTCAAAAAATGTTGATTGCAAAATATAGCGGTGGCAAGGACTAACATACGAAATTACAAGAGAAAATTTCATGTGGCCATGTCAAGGACTTGATTACCAAATTAATAAAGAGAAATTCATGTTTGTTATCTTGTTCTTGAATACCATGCCTATGTATTTCCTTAGTATGAAAAGTTTAACTAGTGTTTCCTTTTTCTTTTGTAACTCCTCAAAGGCAAACTAATATGAGTAATTACTACTTTTTTATTTCAATTGTATTATCGATTTAGTATACTCGAGAAGGTTGGTGATAGGTAGTAAGGCTCTGAACCTTAGGGGAAGGCCAAGTTGTGTGATAGAAGGTAGAATGTTGCAACTAAAAGCCTCTCTCTCTCTCTCTCTCTCTCTCTCTCTCTCTCTCTCTCTCTCTTCAAGCCAACCCACGGTCTCACTATGGTGTACGACTCAGTGAAGGTGTAGGGAATGGTCACCTACTGACCGTTCTCGTTAATCATGGGCGATCGGTGGAGGCCGGGAGCCTGCTGGCCACCCTGATTATGAGAATGGTCAGAAGGCAACCATTCCCGGCCGTCAAATCCAAGGGGGTGGGGGCCATTAAAGAGTTTACATGTGGATGGCAAAGCATAGGTTGCACAGGGGAGGGAGGCAACACAGTTGCGCAAACAACAGATTATGTAGGCAATGATTGGTTGCATGTTTCAAATTCTGATGGGCTGACATGGAGAACGCTGGTTCATATTCCCACTGCTCTGCCGTGTGAGACAATCATTTGCAAGACTTGAAATTTATTATGCATGCTGATGTGGCACCCATCCAATGGCTGCAACACTGGATTCTACAAGAGAAACGATACTAAACGGAGGGCTGCGATGAATCTCGAATTTTATTAGAAATGAGCCAGTAAATAGGGAGTATAGATTCTGCAAGAGAAACGAAACTAAACGGAGGGCTGCAATGAATCTCGAATTTTATTAGGAATGAGCCAGTAAATAGGCAGTATACTTCACACATTAACTACACCACACAAGGCGAACCAAGCAAGACTAGTTGCGACGCTCAATGCAAATGAGTTCAAAAGAGAGTGGCATGTCACTTGGTGGACAAATCGGTTCAAAAGAGAGTAACACAAATGTTAGTTACGTCCTCAAGGAGACTAAAACTGTGAAAATTTTGATTATTGCATTAGTTAATCAAAAAAAAGTTTACAGAGAATGTGTAAACAAAAAGACCTATTCCCAGATCAGTCTACTTGCAAATACAGGCAACTCAAGAGGTAGCCTCCTGGACTATGACGGGGAGTAGCACCATCCTTTACCTCACTCTAACTCATCGACTGAGCCACTCTCAGTTTGATCATGCCTTGATGGAGGCAGAATTGGTATGCTCACACAAACTCGTTTGCTGTTAGAACCACTCATCACACAAACATTAGCAAACCCACTTCTCAGAGCAGTGAAATACTGCTCGTTTTCTGTTCCAGTTCTCGGCACAAAAGAATCGCCTCGTACATTTCCCTCTTCACATCTGCCCGACTTTGTTCTGTCGGCATCGGCAGCCCATTTCCGTTTCTTTGATGGATCTGACAGCTTGTCTGAAGCTTTGCCTGCTGACCACTTAATGTCATGACACAGAAAATCGTTCACATAATCTGTGCATGCATCTTCTTGCCTCCTTGAAGGAAAGATGCTTGATGAATGAGTTGGCCTGAGCCCAGTACAGTCAATCAGACGGGCCTTCTGTCGCTTTGGTAAAGAGTTTCTCGACTCATCACATTCACCCCCAGCTTGGCCTTCCTGCGCATGCGAAGATGGTGGAGAGTTGCTCAATGATTCCAGTTCTGGGAGACCCGAAACTAAAGGCTTTTGCGGCCTTGACGGGCGCACACCACCAGGGAAAACAAATGGCGGGATCTGCTTCCTTCGTATGTGGGAAACACGAACTTCCATGCCAGGCTTTCTGTGGCAATAACTATTGACTGCATGCCTAAACTCTGCAACAGCCCCCTGTATATTGAACTGCTGCTGGCCTTCGACTTGAACGGGAACACCTGCACGGCCACGCTGCAATCCCATGAAAAAGGCTGTGTGACGTTGTACTTGTTTGGACTTATCTACAAATTCGCAGGGATAGGGATGGCACTGCAAGAGAAGCTTTGTATCGCGCTCGATCCTCAGTGTCAACTGTCTGAGACGCGATTCCACCCAACCCTTCCATGTACGCAGGTCATCCTCGTCTATGGCCATTGTATCAATCTGCAGGTAGTTATTGTAAGCCTCAAAAAACGGGAAAGTGTCAAAAAGCGCACTCCATTTTGCCTGCCTCATCTCCACAGCCTTGCAGATCTGGTTGGCATTCTCAAATTGGTCCCTTATGACCTGCAGAGTACTGGCAGAGACATTGTAGCTAGAGTTCATGCATGGATATGCAGGGGTTATGATGGGCATCAAATGTGTCCTGTCCCGTGGGTTCTTTTGAGGATCCCAGACAGGGAGGCCCAGCGACGGCGTCCCTTGTTCGATCTCACATAGCATGACAGGGCATGGCCATCTCCATTGCGTATAAACTCGGAAGAACCTGGAAAGCAGCATGCTGGGTACAGCATTTGGGTACAACTGGCAAATGCGAGCCACCAACAAAGCCCAATTCACTCCGCCAAGAAAGCCCATGACATTTGAATATACTCCTCGTCTTCTGGCCCAAAGCTTGATACACCG
Organism: Adiantum capillus-veneris; assembly: GCF_014529385.1. Classification (NCBI taxonomy): domain Eukaryota; kingdom Viridiplantae; phylum Streptophyta; class Polypodiopsida; order Polypodiales; family Pteridaceae; genus Adiantum; species Adiantum capillus-veneris. Next base: position 18,657,054 of record NC_140954.1, read on the forward strand.
GAGAGTGGTGCGAAATGCCAGAATGTTCGGAACAAGGCGCAGTATGCGGTCAGTAACCCGACATCCATTCAGACTTCGCACGCTTTGTTCATCAACATTGCATAGAATGGAGTCATGAGATAGGTCCAGGTCCTCTGGAATGACCCAAAGCGCAAGCCTTGCATACAACAGATCTACTGAAATGCCTTGGAACTTGAATTTGAGAAGAGGAACATGGGCTTCTGGGACGGGATGAAGCTCTGTAACTTGGGGCATTTCCCTGAGCATGTCATGAAGCAGGATGAAGAAATCTTCCTCTCGAGTAGCATGTCGAGGGCCAACACAGAGGGCATCGATGTCTGCGCCGGGATAGTGCACACCAAGCCGATACGAACCAAAAGTGAAGATCTTGGCATTTGCCTGCGCAACAAACAGGGGGCTGAAGCCTCTGCTTGTGGTAACGTGCTTCACCCATTCTTTGACAACCTGGTCAAGATGACCAAGGACCTCCGCACGAAGCATGGACTCATCTGGGCTTTCTTCAACTGATCCGGCCGCGTTTGCTAAGAATTTCGTTAATTCGCCATCGCTGGCCAGCTCGGCCTCCGTGGGCCCGGAAGACGAGATGAGATCGTGCTGCTGCTGGTGGAACATCTCACTAGAGAACTTCGCTCGCTCAGCCGAGGCAGCGGGCAGGAGGCAACTTCCCTCGCTCTGGGCAAGCCCGCTGGACAACTTAGGTCACTCTGCGCAGGTCATTGATCGCTTGATCATCGCCTTCCTCTTTCAGTTATCTACACGGCAATGCAAGCTTTAAAAAGGTTCTCCACGTGGTTGCGAATGCGTGCGGAATCCATTATCCCTCCACCTCCAGCCGCCACGTCAGCCCCTTCTCTCTCTCTCTCTCTCTCTCTCTAAGGCACCGGGGGAGATTTTGAGTTGCACCTCCACTCACGGCAAGAGGTTTTGAGTGTCAGCACGAGTTCCCTTGACTTGCCGGAGGGCAGATATACTGAGATCTCATTGACATGCAGCAACCCACATGTTAATTCGTTCTCACACCCTTACCTGTTGTTACTCGACCTTCCTGTGCTGCTTTGCCACACCTTCTGATCCCCCATCACTTGCTTTTGCCGTTTTGTGTCAGTTGCATATCCCATATCCCAGAGCGCTCTCTTTCTCTCTCCAAGAGGCTTCTGATGGGGATGCACCCTTCTCTCTCTCTCTCTCTCTCTCTCTCTCTCTCTCTCTCTCTCTCTCTCTCTCTCTCTCTCTCTAAGCCATATCTCTACGTGTCTCCCCTTGGGCGAGGGCGGCCCTGTGGGGGGGCGTTACTGCATCAGCCCTGCCCAAGGCCCGAGCTTCAAGCACCGGATGCTCTTTGTTGTCGCTCATGCAGCAGTTGTCGACCCATGCTTGCCAACGAGCGATAGACACCTCCCTCCGTTGCCTTGCCTTGCAACCTCTCCTGCCTGACAGAGCCGCTGACAGAGTTGGAGCTCTTTTTTGAAAGCTTACAGAGACCCAAATTATTTGGGGGGGACTTTTGCTCGACAGCTTACAGAGGCTGGTCGAAGGGTTTTTCATGTTCGACAGCAAAGGTCAGGGTTGTTCGACAGCTTACAGAAACCCAAACTCGATTCAATTCCAACCTTAGTTTTGGTCTCAGTGCCTACCCATGGCCACTCGAGCCTCATCTCGAGGAAAGCTCACATTTTCCGCGGTCGTAGCCACGCCCACGAAGATAGATGGCATCGCCCGTCTTCAAAATGAACTCGAAAGACTTCGCAAGGAAAACGAGGAGCTGAAGCAACGGCTCGTTTTCATCAAGTCTCGGCTCACCATAGTAGAGAACTCCAAGAAGGAAGAGATGGAACAGATAGAAATCAAGCTTAATGAAACAAAAGCGGAAGTGGAAACCACCCTCATGCAGAAGGTCAAGACTCAAGTGCAGGATGTCATCTCCTGCAAAGTTGAAGATCGTGTAGTATCTATGCTACGCGAACAACGATAACAAGATGATATCGCTCTCAATGTTCGCATTGGCGGGCTTCCAAGCGATTGGAAAGGAGAAGGAAAGTTTCACATGTCTTTCGCCCGCATCCAAACAACAATCCATATGGTACAATGGGACCAAGCAACAATCACCACTCTTACACACGAGCATCGCACCAACCATGCAATCCTCACCTTCAAGACCAAGGCGGATCGAGTCAAGTTCCTTGAGCAATCAAGGCTTCTCAAGGACACAAGAATTTGGTTTGCTGAAGATCTCACACACACCCAACTCAAGCAAAAGAAGGCAGAACTCCAAAAGATGAGTGAAGCGTGCATAGCAGGAAAATGGGCAGTCTGTCGAGGAGGTAAAGCCATTATCCAGAAGTTCCGAACTCCCAAGCCGGAGCCCTCTTCACCTACCCCTCCTTAGGTTTTGTTCATTTCACTTTATCTCCTCCTTTTCCACCCCTCGTTGGACCCTCAGTCCTTAACTGATATGTATCCAACAACCCCCTAACTCAGAAGGAATCCTTTGTAATGCTTTGTTTCTGGTCCCATAGGTCATATCTGACCTCCGTGGAAGATAATCCAATCTCTCTCTCTCTCTCTCTCTCTCTCTCTCTCTCTCTCTCTCTCTCTCTCTAAGGCGCCTTCCCCTACAATGTAGTTGAGTTGTTTTTTTGTTTTCCTCCTCCTCCTCCTCCTGCAATGCAAAAACTTCTCTTTTTTCCTCTGTGTGTGTGTGTGTGTGTGTGTGTGTCTCTCTCTCTCTGTGGGAGTAGCATCTCAAGAGGTAGGAGGAGGTAGGTGTCGCCCCAATCCAGTACCCTTCTGGCATTGTCCTTGGCCATACAGAGTGCCCCCTTCTCTGGCTTCAAGTAATTATGTAGACCAAATAGGACATGGCCACACGAAAACTCGATAGCTTCAAGTAATTGCGCAGACCAGATGGGAGATGGCCATGGGCAAGTGGCTGATGAGGGGATGGAGGCGGCGCGACAACAAAGCAAGGAAATAGTGGGGCCTAGCATCGGATGACTACCAGCTTCAAAACAGGATGGGGAGAGCAAAGACACAATATACGGGAGCCCTGGGCGACAATCCATGCAATGCAAGCTATGGTAACGGTTGATCAACGACTTGCGCGAAGAATAGTGGCAAGAGAGTCTCGAGTGGCAAGAGAGATGCCAAACAATCAGCAGGTGAATCACCACAGCACCGAGCCCAAGCGTCCAATCATGGCACTCAGGATGTTTTGGGCCAAAAATTCTTGTCTACATTTCACTACAAAGGGCACTATAAACTGGGAGTATAATCAGCTTTTGAAACATTGGGGGCCAGCACCTTTATGCTCTTATATAAGATCTGGCACACTATCAATTTGTTCCTATCTTGTTAAAAGAAAAAGTATATCACCCTCCACCTCAACTAAACATATCAGCATAAAAACAAAAAGTTTAGCATCTAGATAGAAAATGTTATCCTTGGAATAGTGGGGGTGGTTATGGAGCGAGCTTTTTTCTTCCCCCACCACCTCTACCTGCCATTGCCGCCCCTTACCACCCATGACCACCAACACCCAAGCCCACCATCGGTGGTTGGTGGTGTTAGCTCACTACCACCATCCTCCTCCTACGACCACCGCCCATTGACGCCGGTTCTCCTCCCACTCTTCCTTCCAGTGGGCTACTCAAGGACCTCCTCTCTCCCTCTCTCTCTCTCTCTCTCTCTCTCCCCTCTCTCTTTGTCTCTCACTTGTCTCTCTCTCCCCCCTCCCCCCAACAGTACTCTCTCTCTCTCTCTCTCTCTCTCTCTCTCTCTCTTTCTCATCCTGTCCCTCTCACTTTATTTTGCTGATTTTTTCTCTCTTTCTCTCTCACTTGTCTATTTCTACCCCCTCCCCCCACACCCACACTCTCTTTCTCTCTCTCTCTCTCTCTCTCTCTCTCTCTCTCTCTCTCTCGCTCTCGTCTCTCTCTCTCTCCCCCCTCCCCCCACACACACTCTCTCTTTCTCTCCATCTCTCTCTCTCTCTCTCTCTCTCTCTCTCTCTCTCTCTCTCTCTCTCTCTCTCATCACACATTCCCTAATTGCATATTAAAAGACAACAATGATAGAATTCACTTTGTTGAAAATTCAAAACAATATCATCATTTGCACAACTCAAGGTAAATGTGATAGCCCAACAAATGCTAGATTATTACAACAATTTTTTTGCACTCAGTACAGTTTTGAGCTCTTTATCAGCCAGACTAGACTGATGAATGAACATGTTGTGGTTTATGTCCATTCCAAACACTCTCAAGTATATATAATACAAGTGTTTGCAAGCCACATAGGTCATTCCTTCCCCTAACCTCCTTTGGAAGTCTCTGCAAGTACAACTAGGATTCCTATCTATTGTGACTCAATATTTCTCACCACGTAACTTTGAGTTTGGTGTTTCTGCAATGAAGACTTCATGCTTACCGATCGTTACCATTTCCACTTGTTCGATGACCATTTCTAGTCCTAGAGCACTGTCGATCCTTTTCGATGCCTCTTCAGAAACACCTGTCCTATACCTGCCCGCACGTCTTTGCCCTTGCACTTCCATAGTTTCTGTTGTGATATGAAACCCGGCTAGCTACAAAGACTTTACTTCTAGCGCTGTTAAGTTCGTGCCCTGTGCCAATGGCCACTCAAGTGGAGGTCTTGGATGCCGCATCACAATATGTGGACATACATCCCACACATGTTTGACATCGTCACTACAAAACCATACCCATGTCTCATTGTTACGCCCCTCCCAGTTGCGTTTTCCCCAAAGATTTGGTGCCGTTGTTCCCTCTGCGCATAAATTCACCTTTTTCTTGCACTTTCCACCTTTGATTTTTCCTTGGCAAGTGAACTTAGACCCCGGTTTGCACCTACGGATTTCCCACATGGTGTCATTTATGTCAACCTCGATGGCCCTAATTTTCACCCTGTCATTCTCCTCGGCCATAGAGTGATCTTGGGTTACCTGTGATGCATCTACAAATGACAACTTTTCGAGCCTTTCTTTGTCGAGCAACATTTTCAGTGACATACTTTGGCCTGTGTGAACTATTTTCCTCCTCGCCTATAGCATTGCCGAATGTCTTCGGTCGCCTTGTCATTGTAACCCGGTCTCCAAAAAACTCTAGCACCTTGGAAGACCAGTTCCTCCAATTGCATCATTCACAACACGGCTAGTCTGTGATGGAGTAGGTGTGTGAAATTGTCGTGAACCTGCCCTGTCCGTCAGGACACCGGCAAGGCCGGACTAGACAAGGCAGGGTAGGGCTAGGCGGTGTGGAACGGGGAGTCCAACTAGGGTAAAGGGCCAAGGGCATGCCTATATAAAGGGTGGTTGGGTGGTGGACTCTCAGGCTCTAGTCACCCCTGTCTTACATTGGTATCAGAGCATGGTCTATTTTGGGCAAGAGGGCGTGGAGCGTTTTGCATGCTCCTCTCTTTGAGGGCGTGAAGAGCCGCCTGCTAAGAAGGAAGACGAAGTCCCATAGCGTGTGCAAAGCCGCTTGGCTAGGGAGGGAGAGATTCTCGACGTCCCCCATATGGTGTATGGCCTAGCTCGGCGGATGCACGCTGCGAAGGGGAGGCATTCTCGTCACTACAGTGACACCCAACACGCAACCGATGGGCCTCTCTCTCTCTCCCTCGCCCTTGCGGCACTGCCTTGGTCGCCATAGTCGACAGTAGACTTGTTTTTCCACACTCAAGGCGCCCACAAGCCTTTGGCCTTGGGGAATTCCTCAAAATTTTCAAGCTAGGGTGCGTGCCCACCCGGGCACACACCCCATACACAAGGTGTTCGACGGTTGTCGGCCGAGCTTCGACACAAGCATCAGCAAGGGTCCACAAAATTCTCGGCAAAACTGTCAAAAGTTCAAAAATTGCAGAAATTTGACGAAGTTGAAGTTTTCAAACAAAGGATCTATTGCACCTTCTTCCTTCGGGAAGATTAAGTCGCCTACGACGTTTCAAAGTGAACAATTACGTTTCAAGCAGTACAAATTTTTGTCGGCATCTTCAAGCATAATTGATTCAACTATCAAGAGCTTGCGGAGTTCCATATACGGCAGACTACTCTCGATTTTCACGGAATTAGCAAGGCTACTATACTTTGCGAGTGCTCCCAATATTAGGTATATTTTGTGAGTACTTCTTTTACCGCACTGTGTAGCCATGGATTTGGATATCAATATGACATTCGATTTTGAGCAAAGTACTCCTGATCCTACCAATGATGGCTCGCGGCCGGATCCTTTCAAGGAGAGTACCCGCGATGCTATGGCAGGAGAAGATATTTATGAGTTGCTCGGTATTCAAGAATTTCATGCACTTCAGACACGCATGACAGTCATGGATGAAAATTTTAAAGCTTTAAATGAAAATGTTACTAAACTCTAAACATTAGTAATTAAATTAATGCATCAGCAGTCTAAGAGTCCTGCTGACATCCACATGCATGAGCACGTTGGCACACAAGGGCAAGGCCCAACAAATGATACATTGCATACTCTCACTGCCAAAGAGGTGGATGACTTGCCAAAGAACTTTAAACCACCAGTCTTTAAGGGTGAAGACCGAGACCACAATAAGGATGTAGTGAACATCTTTCTCAACAAATGGGATGGAATTCATGCCTTACGACGTACTCCGGATGCAGTCAGAGCTCTACAGACAAGCTTAACTCTGGGAGGCAAAGCCTACAAATGGTGGATGTCTCTCAAGGAGAAGAACATCATACCACAGAGTTGGGAAACCTTTGAAGCAATGTTTAGCAAGGAATTTTTGCTTACAAACGAGGCCGATCGGAATTGGACGTGTTGCGACACATGTTCCATGCGCCAATACCCATCACTCCTTGAATATATCTCTCACTATCGGGACATTATCCTCAAGTTGGAAGGCTTGGATACCTTTCAACAAGTACGAGGGTTCATACGAGGTCTGACACCTGAGCTTAAGAAGTATGTCAAGACCCAAGACCGTAAAACACTTCAGGAAGCCATAGTGAAAGCACAGATTCATGATGACCCTGATGAGAAGAAAATACATAATAGTAACGTGCCTGCTAGTATACATGGTAATACATGCACTCAGTATGGGCACAATGAAAGAAAATTTATGGTTGCTAATTCAGATGCATCAAAAAAACCCAAGGGGTCCAGGGGTCCTCTCTCTCCTGAGGATTTTGATAAAGCCAAGAAAGAGAAGTTATGTTTTCAATGTTTAGGAAGAGGTCATGGCAAAAAGGATTGTCCCAAGGGGAAATCTGTTGCTAAGGGGAAGGAGAAAGCAGTGCACACGGTGCAACTACTGTCTCTTGAGTCTTCCTCAAAATTCTCCACAGTGGAAGTAACACACACGGAGGTGGTGCATGAATGCTGTCTCATAGCTTCCATGTGGCAACACACCTTTGGACCACATGAGTTAGTATGTATGCACGGATATCTGCAAGGGCACAAGGTGTGCATCTTGGTAGATGACGGTGCTACTCACAATTTCATCAATTATGGGTTGGTGAAAAAGCTCAAACTGCCTCAAACTCCAAGTACCCACCACTACAAGGTAGCAATGATGAATGGACATGATACTGAAATATGGGATACTCAATGCCAAGCTGTTCCATTGGAAGTACAAAGGGTACTCTACTTGTTTGGATTTTCAGGTTATGAGCATGGAAAGGGCTGATGTGGTTCTTGGTAGGGAGTGGTTGCATAGCCTAGGACCATCACTTAGCTATGAGCACAACAGCTTGATGTTTGAATCCCATGGCGCACATGTGTTGTTGTTAGGAGAAAAAGATATACCTTCATCACCACTGATTTGTATCACTGAGCTTATGCAGCTCGTTTCTGATAATGAAATAGATCAAGTTTTCTTGTGTTAGTCACTATCTCATTTTCTTTCTAACATTGAGTCTATTGAACATTCCTCAACGCCGCATGCTTCTCTCTCCTCTATTCCACCAATTTCTAATTCTAAACAAGCAAACGTTGCTAGTCAATTACAAAAATTATTAAAGGAATTTCAAGATGTATTTCCTAATAATTTGCCGTCAAGATTACCGCCGACACGATCAGTACAACATAGCATTGACGTGGCTGCAGGCTGTAAACCTGTTAGTAAACCACCTTACCGTCTGAGTTACTCACAGGCTGCTGATGTGGAACGTCAGCTTGCTGACTACCTTAGCAAAGGGTTTATACAACCTAGTTCTTCACCATGGGCTTTGCCTATCCTTTTAGTGAAGGAAAAGGATGGCAATATGCGCATGTGCGTAGACTAACGGGGCTTAAATACGGTAACAGTTAAGAAAAAATACCCATTGCCAAGAGTAGATGATTTATTTGATAAGCTAACTCATGCTCGCATTTTTAAGATAATCGACTTGCGGTCAGATATCACCAAGTCCGTATTCGACTGGCCGATATACCTAAGACTGCATTCCGAACACGGTTTGGACACTACGAGTTTTTGGTGATGCCCTTTGGGTTAAGCAATGCGCCCGCAACATTCATGACACTTATGGATAGTGTCTTGAAGCCATAGTTGGGCAAATTTGTCATTGTTTTCCTCGATGACATCCTAGTCTATAGTGCTTCTGAAGAAGAGCACTTACAACATCTGAGGCAGGTGTTTGAGTTGTTATGTACAAACAAGTTATATGCCAAGGAATCTAAATGTGATTTTCTAAAAGATGAAATTCATTATTTAGGGAATGTTATTTCAGCTCACGGCCTATACATGGATCAATCCAAAGTGGATACCATTAGAAAATGGTCTCCTCCTAAAAATCTGGAAGAATTACATATATTTTTAGGATTTGCAGGTTTTTGTCGAAGGTTCGTTAAAAACTATGCTCAAATTGTTGTTCCTATGACGGATCAACTTAAAGGCAAAGTAAAGGCTTTTCAGTGGGGATCCGCTCAACAACACAATTTCGATACGCTCAAGGATGCATTAGCTACAGCTCCTATACTGGCTATTGTAGATCCTTTGAAACCATTGTTTTTGGAAACGGATGCCAGTGATCGTGCTATTGGAGCAGTCATGTTACAAGACAGACGGCCGATCGCATTTGAAAGTAAGAAGCTTGATGCAGCTCAGTAGAACTATTCTGCTTATGAATGCAAACTCTATGCAATAGTGTGTGCCTTAAAGACATGGTAGCATTATCTGTATGGGGCTCAGTTCGAGATTGTGTTTGACCATGAAAGCATCAAATGGTTTACACAACAAAAAAAATTTAAAGGGTCGAAAAGTCGAGCGGGCCGAGATCCTTCAGGAATATGATGCCAAGCTAAGGTATCTCAAAGGCTGATACAATGTAGTGGCAGACGCTCTAAGTAGAATGCCAGAGATCAATTCGCTCTTGTTCACAAAACTTTGTAGTGAATTTTTAGATTCTCTCAAGGGCAAATATGAGCATGATGAAGCATATTCCAAAGTGTGGATCCATGTTCAAAAGAGGGATCCTTCTCACTCCAATGACGGTAGTGTACAGTTAATCTCCACACCTAGTTCTCCTTTATCAAGTGATGAACTACAGCGATGGAAGCATTTTACCATCGACAATGGGTACCTACTCCACAAGGGGAGAGTTTGTGTACCGACGGACACGAACATTCGGCGCTGAAGTCTCGGAGTGGAGCTTAGATCGATTCACACACACACACAAATGCACAAACAGAGAGCTTACACAGTATGCAGAGACTTATTTTGAAGGGTTATCTCCCAAATCTTATTATTCACACAAGTATAAGTGAGTATATACAAAGAGTTAGTGATAAGCGAGTTAGGAGGGCGGCCGGCCATATCCGTATAAAAGGCCACTTGGGCTTTAATCCCAACAAACTCCCACTTAAAGTCCAATGTGGCACTTTAAGTAACTGTAAATCTATGAACATAAATGTACAAAGATTTACATGGCTCTCATCTATCCAATGTTGAATAACTCACGACAATGCACAAAGCCCTCTCCCGGAAGTCCCTTTGTGAGTAGATCAATAGGATTGTCATTGGTGTGGATCTTCATCAGTTGTATCTGCTTGTCTTCAAGTACTTCCCTAATGAAGTGATATTTCACATCAATATGCTTAGTCTTCGAATGGAATACTGGATTCTTTGCCAATTGTATAGCACTTTGACTATCACAATATAACTCTGGCATATCTACTTTGATTCCCAAGTCTGCTACGGATCTACCAAGCCAAACAACTTCTTTGCATGCCTCATTTGCTGCAACATACTCAGCTTCTGTAGTAGACTGCGTAATACAATCTTGTAATCGGATATGGCACCTCTAGCCAATGTAAAGACATAGCCTGATGTAGATCTCCTCTTATCCAAATCTCCTGCATAATCTGAGTCAGTATATACTCTGACAGTCAAATCCTGACTACCATAGCGTATGCGCATACTCTTTGTATGTTTTAAGTATCTCATGATATCTTTCACTACCTCCCAATGTTTCTTGCTAGGATTTGACATATATTTGCTAACCACTCCCACTGCAAATGCAATATCCGGATGTGTAGCAATCATTGCATACATCAAACTCCCACATGTAGATGCATACGACACTGTATCCATTTCAACCTTTTCCACCTCAGACTATGGGTAATCTTGGTTGCTTAGTTTCACATATGACGGCAATGGTGTCATCAATGCCTTTCCCCTGTCCATATGGAAACGTTGCAACACCTTGTCAATATACTCTTTCTGAGATAAGGAGAGTATCTTCTTTTACCTATCTTGCTGGATACGCATACCCAGTACATGACTTGCCTCACCCATGACTTAAGAACTGAAATTTCTGCCATTTGTCTACCAGCAAGTAACATGTCATCCACGTACAAGATGAGGATTATCAAGCTACCATCCTTAACTTGTCGAGTATACAGGCAATGATCTGTCTCACTTCTCTTGTATCCTTGAGAAAACATAAATTGGTGAAACTACTTGTACCATTCTCTTGGTGCATGTTTCAAGCCATAAAGACTCTCTCTCAAACGACATACCAATTTCTCTTTGCCTTTCTCAACATACCCTTCTGGCTGCTTCATATAAACCTCCTCATGAAAATCTCCATGAAGAAATGCCGTTTTCACATCCATCCGATGTAAATGCAGATCATGTGTGGCAACCAAAGCAAGTACACTTCTCAATGTTGTCACCTTGACAACTGGTGAAAAGACTTCATCAAAATCTATTCCGTGCTCCTGTTAAAACCCTTAGCAACCAACCGTGCTTTGTATTTTGGTTGTCCATCATGAGGAGTAAGCTTATACCTGTAAACCCACTTACAAGGTAGAGCTTTCTTGCCCTATGGAAATTGAACCAAATCCCACGTTTGATTCTTATGCAAAGCCTTCATCTCTGATTGCATGGCCAACTGCCATTTTTTCGAGTCAACCACTTGTAATGCCTCCTTGTAACAAGATGGTTCTCCACAATCCATGAGCATGACATAATTTAGAGGTGGCACATAACGATCATGTGGTTTGGAGACACGCTCAGAATGTCTCACCACAACTGATTCTGCCTCTCTAGCCACTATAGACTGTTCGTGAGCCTGACCATGCTGTCTTGATGTGCTAGCACTAGGTCCATCTTCCCTGAAGACAACTCTTCTGATCTCCTCTGTCTTCTCTGGCTTAGCATGAAACTTGGCTTCATTGAAATGCACATCATTGCTACGAATAGCTTTTCTGGACTCAGGATCCCAAAGCTGGTAACCCATCTCGCCTGATTCTCCGTAGCCAAGAAATATACACTTCTTGCTCTTTGGTTCTAACTTATTCCTGAACTCCTTAGGAATATGGCTATAAGCTTCACAACCAAAGAATCTGAGATGCTTATACAAAGGTGGATTGCCTATCCATAGCATCTCGACCACTTCACTCTTATCCAGAACCCTACTAGGAGACCTATTGATCAAATTGATTGTTGTGGCCACTGCTTCCGCCCAAAATCCATCAGGCAACTTAGCATTTGACAACATGCTTCTGACCTTCTCTTGTATGGTCCTATACATACATTCTGCAACTCCATTTTGTGAAGGATTGTATGGTGCAGTAAGTTCCCGCTTATCCCTTTTTCTTCACAAAAGTCTTGAAAATCTTTCAAAATGTACTCTTCACCATTGTCAGTTCTCAAGCACTTCAGCTTCTGACCACTCTGATTCTCCACAAGCTGCAAGAATGTCTTAAAGACCTTGAGCACCTCATCCTTGTGCTTCAAGAAGTAAACCCATACTCTACGAGAATAGTCGTCTATAAAGGTACAAAAGTACGCTGCTCCCCCTAGCGACAAACTAGACATTGGTGTCTGGGCGGTTCTTGTGTTTGCTTACCATAAACACAATGCTCACAAAACTCAAAATCTTGAAATGAAAAGCCAAGCAAATAACCATAACGAGAAAGTATTTCTATTCCTCTTTTTGACATATGTCCCAGCCGACGATGCCACAATGACACACTTGGCTGCTCAATCACATTAATTACATGGTTTTAACCCTTGAAACATGTAAAGTGTACAGAGTTCCTGACTTGCTGCCATGTGCTATAGTGATTGAACCTTTGGAGATCTTCCAAGCGCTGCTCCCAAAGACTGTCACATAACCAGCATCATCCAACTTCCCTGTACTGATCAAGCTCTTTCGGATTGCTGAAACATGTATGGCATTCTTGAGCCATAAAGAAGATCCATTCTGAAACTTCAACTGCACATCTCCCACTCCAAGTACGTCACAAACCTGCTCATTTCCAAGTCTGATATAATCTTTAGGAGCCACATATGATGTAAACCACTCTTTGTACAGAGAAACATGTAAAGATGCCCCTGAGTCGATAATCTAATCATTCATAGCATGTCCATCCTCTGCAGTCAAGGAAACAGAATCACAATTGCTTGCGAGGAAGATGTCACCAGCTGCTATACCAGAATCAGTGTTTGAACCAAATCCTGTGACATTCACCTCTTCAATCTTCATTGAAATCTTCTTTTCATCTTGCTCAGAACTCTTTGTTTTGCCTTTTTCTTGTTTCCACTTCGTACAGTCTCTCTTCATGTGACCCTTCTTGCCACAATGGTAGCATTCTATGTCATCCTTTGACTTCGTTCGAGTCACGAGACTTACTTCAGTTTTGTACCTTCTTACCATTATTCTCTTTAGACTGTTGTCTCCCTCGAACGACCAAAGCACTATTGCCTTTGCCTTTGTCAATGTTCTTCTTGTTCACTTCCTCTGTGAGCAAGCTACCTTCTACATTGGCACTTCTAAGTCCTTTTGGCACGACATAATTACTTACCGCTGTGCGAAAAGTATCCCAACTGTCTGGCAAAGTGATTAAGAGAAACATAGCCTTCACTGAATCTGAAAAGACTATATCCTGTGCTGTTAACTGGCTAAAAAGTGTGTGAAATTTATTGAGATGATTTGACATGGCTGTCCCTTCCTGCATCTTCAAATCCACCAATTTCTTGAGCCAATAAATCTGAGAAGCAACACTTTGTTTCTTGTACATACCGCATAGCTTTTTCCATACGCCATACACTATAGTCTCTTCTGCTACGTTGAAGTAAACATTTTCTGCCAGTGTCAGTATGATTGTGGAACAAGCTAACTCATCAAGCTCTTCCCACTCATCTTTAGCCATACCTTCTGGTCTCTCCCCTTTGAGCTTCAGTGGCTTCACTTGTTTTTTCTGCACCAAAACCTACCAAATCTGCTTCTTTCAGAGTGGAAAGTTTGTGCCATCCAGCTTCTTTATGTTGTAAAGAGTCTCACTTTGAGAAGATGCCATGTATGCCAAACTGTTTACTCCTGGGAAAAATCCGGCAGAGTTTCCCCTGTAAACTGGCCTTTGTACACAATAAACAAGCTGTAAACAACAAGCTGAACACCCCCCCTCAAGAACTGTCAGTATTTTGAAAATTTTTGACACAGTCTCTCCTGTAAACTGAACTCTGGAAACCAAAAGATAGTTCAAAAACAACCATAAATAGCTAACCAGTGACAAATCTAAAAATCTCTGTAATATGCTATGCTGTAAGCATACACTGTCTCCTGTCTGGGCGATCACAGAAACTGACATAACTGTCTCAAGACTGAACTCTGAACAATGCCTCAACGGCCTGACGCATAAGATGCAATCGAGTGTCTACACAAATTCATACATCCTATGGGATAAAAGTCGCTGAAGAGGATGCGTGTAGAGGGGAACTCCAGCAACCTAATCGGCCTCACACTGGGTAACCCAGCCCCCAGTGATTGGCTTCAAAAAACCTCACACATGACCCTCTCAGATGGCTCAACAAACTGCCCAGAACTAGCATACATCCTACAATAGGCCAAGCACTGTCCTATGACCGCTGCAGTGGTCTGTCTGCTAGCGTGACTCACAACTAGAAGACCCACAATCACAGTACATCAATCTGCAATACATGTCAGTGGTGTCAAGCCGTCGTATGGCCACACCTCCCCTGGAACCTGGCAAGCACAAGAAGTAGCAATGCAGACTGTAATATATATATCTGATGATATATATGTGTACCTGGTCTATAGATGATGCTTTGAAGACTAATGAGTGATGTATGTGGAATGCCGATATTGATGCCGACCACCTCCTGCTTGCCAATCTACGCAAGACGGGTTTCTTTGCTGTTGAAACCTATCTTTTAATGTAGTGCTCAGAACGAAATTTTGAGGGCATAAACAGCTTCGAAAGGGGGGTAATACCCTAGGAACCCTAATGGATATACTCCCGGAACGTCGAGTGTGAATTTCCAAGCTCCGGATGCAGAATCTGCCTGAAAAGTGCGCGCGCGCGACTATGCAAAAACGCACTGAACCCGGCTTTGACACCAATTGAAGTCATGGAGCGGAGCTTAGATCGAATCACACACACACATAGATACATAGACAGAGAGCTTACACAGTACGCAGAGAATTCTTTGAAGGGTTATCTCCTAAATCTTATTATTCACACAAGTATAAGTGAGTATATACAAAGAGTTAGTGATAAGCGAGTTTGGCGGGCGGGCGGCCATATCCGTATAAGAGGCCACTTGGGCTTTAATCACAACAGGTGCCAAATTCTTTATGAATGTCATGATAGTTGAAGTGCAGGGCACCCGGGGATTAGAAAAACTTATGCTCTCATACGACGACAATTTTATTGGCCAGGTATACATGGCTTTGTTCAAGCTTATATATGTCTTGCACTGCCAAAAATGTCAAGTTAACAAAGTAGAGCGCCCGAAAGCAAGAGGACTCTTACATCCTTTGGAGATTCCCAATGGAAAATGGGAAAGTATCTCTATGGATTTTATTGTAGGTTTACCAACCACTATACGAGGTACACAACTAAACCTCGGTACAACTGATCACCCAAAAACGGATGGTCAAACAAAACGGGTTAACCAGGTGCTAGAGGATATGCTAAGAGCATACGTCAGCAAAAAACAGTCAGACTAGGAAGAATACTTACCTATTCTTGAGTTTGCCTACAATAGTGCTAAGCATGTCACAATAGGTTTTAGTCCTTTCATGCTCATGTACGGGCTTCAACCTAGGTCACCAGTTACGGTGGGGTTGGCAACCAAAAAACTCCAACAGGTTAAGGATTTTCTCCAAGACCACGTCGATATGCTGAAACTTGCTTGTCAGAATGTTCGACAAGCACATGATCGGTATAAGAAATATGCTGATGAGAAATGTCGACAAGTTACCTTCGAAGAACGGGAGGAAGTATTTTTACGTGTGCCAAAACATTCAGAAAGTCTGAAAACTCGACTGACACCTAAATTATCTCCACGATATTGTGGGCCTCTCAAAATACTCAAGCGAGTAGGAGATTATGCCTACAAACTATTACTACCTTCACATTCTCGCATTCATCCGGTGTTTCATGTAAGCCGTCTACGAAAGCGGTTACATGGGGACGACAATGTCATTGACCAACACGTGTTGGTTGATTACATTGAACCTCCTACCTTACCGCAAGAACCTAAACATGTTCTTGATTATCATGAGTTGCATACACGTCATCACGTACGACAACAAGCCTTAATCAAGTGGAAAGACCAATCTGAAGAAGGTGCCACTTGGGAAAACATTAGTGTTCTTAAGAAGAAGTTTCCCACTTTTGTTTTTGAGGACGAAAACTCTTCTTAAGGGGGGAGTAATGTCAGGACACCGGCAAGGCCGGACTAGACAAGGCAGGGCCGGGCTAGGCAGTGTGGAACGGGGATTCCAACTAGGGCAAAGGGCCAAGGGCATGCCTATATAAAGGGTGGTTGGGTGGTGGACTCTCAGGCTCTAGTCACCCCTGTCTTACACTGTCTCTTATCTTGCTTATGCTTGGTCCGCTTCCTATATACTTACCCTCTGTATATGACATTCTTTTGGATTGTTGAAGAAGAGTGTTCCCAATATCCAAAACTGTTGCATTGTACAAAGAAATTTTAGGCTTGTGTCCTTCACCTGCTAGCCATGAAGCGTGACGTGACTCTCGGAGATTTTTTCGAGGGATGACCTCGATGCAATAGTCATCTAGAGCCTACAAACAAGAAATAAATATATTTCATTGATATCATGAAGGGTTTAATTAGATGGACATCCTATAACCTATTCTAGAATAAATTTGAAAACTTACACCAACAATTTCTTTCCTCCAGTGAGGGTACCTCACATGTCACCAACTCAACCAACACTCCATTGGGCCTAGATTCCCATTTTCCACCTTTCTTGTTGCCCACCAAGCTCGAATGAACCGATATTGGGCCTCTGTATCTTCACTGCTTGGCGTGCACCGCCACATTCGACACAATCGCTTGTGCTCGTCTTGAAATGCATTGAGTACATATTTTGTGGTGTGGATCCCTAGACTTTGTTCCCAATTGAAAAGGCAAGATCTCTCCCTACCTTTCATCACCATATCCGGAACTCCATTGAAAATTGTGCGCACCGCATTCCAGATTTCTTGGGCTTCGTCTGCCATAAAGCCAGCAAAATCTGGTGGGGGCACCCCATTGCGCTCTAGCACGTTGATCATTTGTTGCCAAAATATCATCTAGGCTATACTGTCCTCTTCTTTCATCTCACATATGGCAATTGTCATTAATTCTTGGACACTGAACATCAACACAAAGCCACATTAACATTGAAGTATGTGTCAATATGTGTTTAGTATTGAACATAAAATGAAAACTTGCCTCGGATCGTAAACATGTGTTGCCATGGTTGTCCATCCTTCTACCTGTTGAACGTGATCAAAGCAAACCCACGCTATTTTTAGATCTCCATTTCCACTTCTTCGCAATCTATTGACAAGATCTATGCCTGAGCCAGGACCGTTTGTCGACATCTTGAATACAAAACATCTATCCTCCTCTCTATTAGATTGACCAGGAAAAAGCATGCCGTGGATAAACAAAATGTCAAGCGTCTCTTTAAGTCAATTATCAATGACTACTCTCCACGAGCACTTGACTCCCCACAAAATTTATGCACCCAATTCTTAATTCTGCGGAGAACATGATGAAAGTTTAGAAATATATAAGACTTTAATATTAAAATGCATTTCCTATACCTTTGGCTTTTAACAAGAGGAAATATTTCTTGGAGTAGAACTGACAACTCTACTTGTCCAAGCGACGTGCATTCACCTGAAGAAGGCTGAAGGACAGATTCGGAAATAACCTTAACCACCTCCATTTGGATATTTCTCAGCCTAGCTTGGATGCCAAGCGAATCAACGGCCTCAGCCACCAAAGACTTCACCCTTGCAATGCTACTTTTGGATGACCCTAGTTTGACATCATGGTCATGGAAGCCTTGGTGCACCATGGCTCGAGAATAGAGTTTGTCGGTTGGCATTATGTAGTAAACTTGGCAGTCGCAGGTTTATCGAATAGCAGGCACATGTTGACAATAAAACCACTTCAAGGTTCAATACTTTTGCAAGTCACCATTTAGCATTGGTATCTCAATTAGTTTACATGTAATTCCAAGCCTAGAATTGTGATTTTGTCACTCTTCCCTTGTACATAAAAAAAAAGAATAAGGAATACCTATCCAAGATGACCGGTTGGGTATTGCTATAGATAACACTTGCGAGCACTCTACAAATACACATTCGAAATCACCTCCACAATAGCTTTTCCTTATAGTTGCTGGAAATGTGATGTTTGTGGTAGTTGGTTTTGTCCACACATGACCATCCACTGATTGCTCCATTCCATCCATAGCTGACCTCTCGATATTTGGTTGTGGTGGAAATTCAAACACCATGTTTCCATTGTAGCTTGATGGAATTTCTTCCACCAACTCCCATTCCAATGATGCGATCAAGGTCTTTAGCTTTGGAGATCTCATAGTGGGATGTAGAGCTAGCTCAAAAGAAAGCAACAATATGTCGACAGACTGTAGTGGTGTAGTAGGTTTCACAGGGGAATCCAAGAATGCTACATACTCCGTGGAAACTTTAGCATCCAAAACATAAAGAGGAGAGCTATGAACTTTACCTGCATTTTGCAAAGGAAATGTTAATGGTTCACCTTCAACATATTTTGCTAGGGCAAACAAATTATAACCAGCTGGTGCATTTATGTTAGCTCTAAATAGAACCAACAAAGATCCTTCCGATGATAGGTGGTGTGGTTTGCCAACCCGCACCACCCATGTGAACGATGAAATGTGAGCTTTCCATTGAGAGAGAGAGAGAGAGAGAGAGAGAGAGAGAGAGAGAGAGAGAGAGAGAGAGAGAGAGAGAGAGAGAGAGAGAGAGAGAGAGAGAGAGAGAGAGAGAGAGAGAGGAAATAAGTGTGATGAAGGTGGGAGGAATGTGTTGGCAAAGTGAGGGACAGGAGGAGAGGATGAGAAGGGAAGATAGAGGAGAGAGTGAGCGATAGTAGTGAATGTGCCATGAGCACATGATGTATGTAGAGTGGACAAACAAATGTGGATGTAGTGAAGGGAGGGACAGCTGGAGGGAAAGATGATAGAGAAATGGGGTAGAGTCGATCGAGGATTTTATAGATAGTCAAGAGAGAGAGAGGTTGGAGGAGAGAACCGAGGTAGAATGGATAGAGGTTTGTATAGATAGTCAAGGGAGGGAGAGGTTGGAGTAGAGTTGAGAGAGAACTGAGGGGTAAAGGTAGAGTGGATAGAGTGGGTAGGTAAAGTGGACACAGGGATATAGAATGGTGAGTGATGGTAAGTAGAGAGGTAGAGGAGGAGAGATCACTAATAGATGGAAAACAATGGTGATCCATCTCTTTATATAACTCCTTGATACAAGTGAAATGGTGAGAGTAGGGAGTGTGGAGGTTGAAATGGTTCCAAAAAACACTAGCGATGCCACTATTGCCTCCTCAAATTTTTATATTAAAAGAAACACTCTCTAGATCTTTAAGGTCGCTTTCTATAGTTTCCTACCACTTAAAAATTTGTTCTTTCTCTCTCTCTCTCTCTCTCTCTCTCTCTCACACACACACACACACACACACACACACACACACACACACACACACACACACTTTTTTTTTTGTAAATCTCTCTCACACACATATATATAAAAAGAGAGATATATATATTTATTTAATTATTAAAATACATATATATATACATATAAATATAAATATAAATGTATATATATTTAACACATATATATATATATATATTTATACAAATAAATAAATATAGATGCATAAATGTATACTTATATATTTATACACACACACACACACACACACATATATATATATATATATATATATACATACATTTATATATATATACATAATAGTGAATCTCTCTCTCTCTCTCTCTCTCTCTCTCTCTCTCTCTCTCTCTCTCTCTCTCTCTCTCTCTCTCTCTGTGCGCGTATGTCGCACGTGTCAATGCAAGGAACTTGCCGATACACCGTGTGCGAGCCACAAATGGCTCCAAGCACACAACAAGCCTAAACTAGTAAGCTCAAAGAAGGCGATAGTGTGTCACTCACCGCTCTACGCTTGCTTCGTGGAGGATTCCTCGCCGCGAAGAAGAAGGAGCCACCACTTCGCCGCGCTCAACCGCTTTGCCGCCGCCATCGTGCCTTCGTAATGCTCGATCGCCCACACACACACTCTCTCTCTCTCTCACACATACACACACATACACACACACAAGGAGGTGAAGAAGAAGAAGATGGAGATGGAGCAAGAGCACTCTTCTATTGCACAAATGAGAGAATGAATGAATTTTAGGTTTAGTTGACTTTTATATGAGCTCGCCCCATTCACACTTGGGCGGCCATGCTTAGCCAACTAATCCCTTCAATGTTCCAGTTAGAGTGCACCTCTCATCGGCGATCACTCTTACCCTTTTCCTATTGGACCGACAAGCCCGGTACCTGACTCTACCAAATAAATAATACAATGTCTGCCATAGGTTACAACGTCCGTCGTAGGTGATAGGGTGTCCGTGAGCCATGAGGGTTAACATGCCCCCCTTCTTGATGTAGATTCCGTCCTCGGAAGCTATTGAGTTGAAGCTCGTTTGTCGAGGTGGAAGAGCATTTGAGATGAATGTCCTTAGCCTTGTTCAGTGACTGCAAAATCAAACAACATTGGCACAGTAATTGCATTCTCATAAGCAATTCAAAAGCATATGCAATTTAAGGCAGACAAATTGATTGGTAACAGAATTTTAAACAATTTGTCAGCAATAAACATTAAATTGCAATGTAATCAAATGCATAAACAGATGTAAAGGTAAAAAATTAAACAAGTCTGGGGTCGCTAATTTAACGGTCGAAAGGCAATAGAGATCGACTATTAATACCATGGGTAAGCTTCTTAATTTTCTCTGGTCAATTAAGTTGTTTAATCACGAGAGCCAAGTATTTCATGTTCGAGGGCTGACTAGAGGCTATACCTAGAAGACCTTGTAGTTAAGCTACGATAAAAGGAATTTCTCATGAAATCATCGCGTGACTGATTACCTTTTCTTTGACCCCCCAAAGTCTTTTCACAGTGATTCAATTTTGATGTGTGTGCTTATTTTGTATGCCTTGGGCTTTTTTCTTTTCAAGGAAAAGCGCCCACACTGGGAACCTCTAGGGCTCTAGTACCATAGGCGATACATGTGAGTGAAGTACCCAATCAAGCTGAGATTTCTCTTCCAGCTTAAGATTTTACATTGTGGCACTTTGATTTTTTGTTTGTTCGTTTTCAACATTTTAGTTTTGTAACTTTGGGGGGTCATATAACACTGATACACCTCCCCAGGCTCATCACACAAGTAAACTCCCTTAATCCCTTAGTACTGATTGGTATGGTCGCATTGGATTCATCACCTTCAAAGTATTGTCCCAACTTGTTAATAGGTATTTCTATAACAAGGTTCTCATCTAGGTTGGGTTGTGGATCTAAGTGTTCCTCCTCTATTGGCATCTCCCCAGCTCCATCCATCTGTGCAAATTGTGGTAGCCCAAACTTCAGTTCTCCATTGAGGAAGGCTCGAAGAGCTGAGACTAGCTCGGGGTCTTTATATAGTTTGGACATCATGGTGGTTCTAACTTCTGAAGACATGAAATCCATCAATTTGGCAATGTTTAACGGCACCTTTTGGCCTTGAGTCTCTTGACATGGGGAAGATGGGATCTCCATTTCTTCGATAGGATCAGGTAGTCCCTCTGTAAACATTCTTTCCATCAAGAAGTGAGTACGCCCACTTTCCCATGACTTTAAGTCACTTTCTTCTTGGATGACACTAGGTATGTCCAAGGGTCTATGGACTTGGTGAGGTTGTTGTTGCGTAGGGAACACGGTGTCTGTAATCTGGATCTTCCTAGGTGCTGGTTCTAGATCCCTTTGGGTATCTTCTACCAAACTCCTTAATTGCTTGACTCACTCAATCTCCTCTGTAGGGTTTGGGTAAGTTCCTATCTTCTTTTTGGATCCTGGCCATTGTGGCTCATGAAGATCTTCCTTGTTGCTTTCTATGTTAGTGGTCATTTTGGTCTCCATGGTTTCACCTGAATCAGAATCTTCTTCAGCGTCGTTCATATATACGGGGTCGTCACCAGTCCCTATGTTGGTCTTTGAACTGGGGTCTGACTTCGCTGCTTTTTGCGATCTCTTTCTTCGTGTTTTCTTCTTTTTCTGAGATTGGGCAATTGATGCTGTGTCTCTTTCCTCAAGAATATAATTTTGTTTTTGGAGCATCGATCGTGTGAGTACGTTTACTGGTACCACGGGTGTACTTGGTGATGGCTCCTCTGTAACTTCAATCAAGTTCAATGGCGTGATCTTCGGTGCATTTGGATTATTTGGACATTGGGAAATCACATGATCTATGCCACATCGATTACACATGAGTATCGGCATTGTAGACGTGCTCGCTTGATTGGTTTGCATTAGTGTGGAGTTCTTTTGTAGCCTAATAGGACACTCGGCTACACGATGTGGACCTCCACACTCATAGCATTGAAGAGGTGGTCTCTTAGCGGTGTAATTGATATTTTGGCCTCTTGCTGCAAGAGCAGCTACTTGATATACAGGTTTGACTTGTCCCCAATAGTCCTCCATGTAGTATTGTGGACTTTCTTCAAGCACATCCATCCCATAGGCGATATTAGGATCTATATCTTCCTCATAGCCTTCCAAACAAGAAATAGATGACTCACAACCCACTTGATTCACAGAAGTGATTCTCGGATGTGGTGGTTGCGGTCCTAGCATTGGAGGTGGTAAGGGTGTTGTTTGAACAACATTTTGTGCCCTAGGGACCATATGTTGTGCTGTTTGTTCAAGAGGTGGGGCCGACATCAATGCAGGCACTCGAGGTGTGTCTGTCCATGCTAAGGTTGGTCTATTGGCCATCGCACGCTTAAATACTATGCAATCCTTAGCTTGATGACCATACCTCCCACATGCATTGCAGTTCCCATTGAATTTCACTCTAAAAGTAGGGCATTCACTTGTACTATGCGGTCCATAGCATACTGAGCACCATTGCTGTTCCCTTCTTGGATACATATGATTGTTTTGCGGAGCACGATTGTCTCTAAGACTCTCTTGAATAGCCTTGGTGAGATTTGCTAAAGTCATCTCAGATATCTTTGGCTCCTTAGCAATAGGCTTTAGGGTCATTGGCTGATGCCCCAATGCTTGTGAGCTAATAGATTTAGACTCAACAGACACTCTTTCTCCTTGAATCATTAAATTATCCTCCAATTGGATCGCATTGGTGGTGACTGCTTCCCAAGTGGTGATACCTTTAATGACTAGGCCATTGTAGATATCCTCATGTCGTAATCCTCTAATGAATCTATCAAGCAATTGGTTATTGTTGAAGCGCTCATTTGGATTACAACGAGAATTTAAATGCTTCAAGCGACTTATAAAGTCTCTCACCGACTCTCCTTCCTCTCGTTGGGCTTTCTAGAGCTGAGAGTCTACACCCCAAAGCACTCCCTCTCGTATGTATTCTTTTAAGAACAGTCTCCTAAGAGTAGAGTAAATCGTTTTTTCTTCCACCCTTAGGGTTCTATACCAATTCCCAGCCTTTCCACTTAAGGTTAGGCTTAAAGCATTGCTCTTATGTAGGTCATTGTGTTCTCCTAGAGAATCGCATATTTGTTCAAACACTTCGATATGCTTTCTCGCATCCCCATCTCCACTAAATTTTTGTGTGAGCTTGGCTATTTGTATTGCCTTACTTCTAGGCTCTCTATCAGGCGTGTTACGCATATTCTCAGCAATAGATCGACCAATAGCTTGAGCAAATGTTTCCAAGTCACCTAAGTGAGCAGGCACCGTGGGTGAAGGCGCTCCAGAGACTACATGTGGAGTAGGTATTGGCATTGGGCTCGGCGCATAGGAAGCCCTTGGGTTCCACGTTGGGTACGATGTTGTGCCATGTGGTGGTCCATAGTTCATATGAGTGGCCCTAGGCATAGCAAACGTCGGATGTGACATGCTAATGCTAGCCGGTATAGTCCCATGGAAATAAGAAGTTTTGTATTGTGGTTGTGGAGAATAGGTAGTTGAAACAATGGGAGTGGTAGGGACTACATGAGTACGTGGACCCATAGGTGCATACGATTGGTTCGCACTTGTAGGTACTATTGCAGGCATTGCGCTACCATGTAGCGGTGCTTTACTAACAAACGAGGTCTGTGGTGTGTTTCTCGGCATGCCCATCATTGGGGTAGGCATGGTAGCCGTGGTGTCATAAAGGGAAAGATGAGCTAGACTTGGAAAAGTAAAGCTATCACTTGTGGGTTCAGATTGCATTGAGACCCCTAGCGAAACAACATATGGGGGATCGATGGGACTCACTGGGGGAGTCTCCATTTGTGATAGAGTGGGTTGTTTCCCTTTGCCCGTGTCTAAAAATCACATAGGACCCGTCGAAGGTATGTTTATTCCTCGATTTTGCCTCTCGGATTGGATAATCCTATGGATGACATTGCAGATCATGTGTTGTTGTTCCTCCAGACTAGTGGCACTAGATGTGGATTGTACAACTTCTAACCAACCCACATGGTATGTGTAGCCCATGTATAGGTCGGTCAAAGTCTCCGTGTGTAGGTCATATTCCCAATTGTCATTGAGAAATACCCCGTCCAAACTTGGTGTACTAGAGGGTTGTCGTGAGGTGGATGCAATGTTGCTTCCCGTGTTTTGACTTTTAGTCACCGCTACCTTAGAGGCGACTTTGGAAGGTGGTAGCTCGGTAGGGCCCTCATTAAATGAGGTAGGTAGAATGTCCACGTGGACACTCTGAGGGAGTGTGGGGTCTACAAGAGATGTGAATGGTGATTCTACTTCCCCACCCCCTTCATTTACTTCACTAGCCGTAGGTTCAGAGCGCGTAGCTCTACTAAAAGTTTCCATCAAACGGCTAAAAACACTAGTTCCAAGTTGTTGGGCCCAGCTAGGTACGGTTTCATTTGTTCCCCCGGGGCTTTGTGTAAGATGCTCTTCCATAAGATCGTAGTCAGAGGAAGAGTCGCTAGCCGCTATATTTGGGTCTTGGGTTGCACTACCTTGGGTCCCCGCCGAGGGCGTAGACCCTAGCTTGGAAGGATAGTGAGTTCCCTCGTAAATCGAAGCACTAGATAGTTGTTCGGACTCTAGCACACGACCAGAGTGTAGATACATGTGCTTTGGGTGCCCTACAAGTGTCGGCGAATAACCTCGAAGGTTAACCGCTTACCTTTTTTAAGCGTCCGTTCTCACTCGCGTGTTTTACGTTTTTAATATTTTTTTAATGTTTGATTTTTTTGATTGAAGTGTGTGATAGCTCGAAACGAGCGTATCACTTAAAGGGTCGCTGTGTGCGTTACAACACAATTTTCGGGCATCCGACGTTCCGTTGGTCTTCAAAAAATCAATTTTTAGCTACGTGTGAAGCTAAAATTTATTTTAAAAAAAAACAAAAAGGCGACTGAGGCCTAGGCCTGAGCGTGAGCTTGGGCTTGGGTCTGGGTTTGGATCTAGGAGATATTCCTAATCTCGGTCCTACCTTTAAAATTTTATTTTTTTTAAAATTTTTAATTTTTTTAAAAGGATAAGGCTGCTGCGGCTTGCGCGAGAGCACACACACACTCTATCTACCTACTTCTAACTAATATACCTACTCTTACACACTAACATACTCTATTAACTCTCACTAATCTACTTCCTACTTACTGTACACAGAAAACTAACTACCTTAATACACAGAGAATGTTTACAGAACCTTTGAAATCTCTATTAACAAAGAAAACTAACTACCTTAATACACAGAGAATGTTTACAGAACCTTTGAAAACTCCATTAACAAAAAAAACACACAGTATAACACCAAATCCCTCTTCTCAACACACATACACTCCTTCCTTACCTATCCTACAATAGAAATTGCACCACGGAGAAGCACAGAGTGCTACTCGAGCTTCATGTAGGGCATTCCCCGGCGCGCAGCGGTGCCAAAAATGTGCGCGTATGTCGCACGTGTCAATGCAAGGAACTTGCCGATACACCGTGTGCGAGCCACAAATGGCTCCCAGCACACAACAAGCCTAAACTAGTAAGCTCAAAGAAGGCGATGGTGTGTCACTCACCGCTCTACGCTTGCTTTGTGGAGGATTCCTCGCCGCGAAGAAGTAGGAGCTGCCACTTCGCCGCGCTCAACCGCTTCGTCGCCGCCGTCATGCCTTTGTAATGCTCGATTGCCCACACACACACTCTCTCTCTCTCTCTCTCACACACACACACATCACACACACACAAGGAGGTGAAGAAGAAGAAGATGGAGATGGAGATGGAGATGGAGCAAGAGCACTCTTCTATTGCACAAATGAGAGAATGAATGAATTTTAGGTTTAGTTGACTTTTATATGAGCTCGCCCCATTCACACTTGGGCGCCCATGCTTAGCCACCTAATCCCTTCAATGTTCCAGTTAGAGGGTGCCTCTCATCGGCAATCACTCTTACCCTTTTCCTATTGGACCGACAAGCTCGATACCTGACTCTACCAAATAAATAATACAATGTCTGCCGTAGGTTACAACGTCCGTCGTAGGTGATAGGGTGTCCGTGAGCCATGAGGGTTAACACTCTCACACACACACACACACACACACACACACCACAGGTCAGTGGATTAGATTCCTTCGACTAACTTGGGTTTTGGTACCACCACAATTGTAGGAGGTTGTGTTTCTTTGTAGACATGATAATGAAATAGGATGTTTTCTACAAGTTTCTAGTCTTGGCGATGTTTTGGTCGTTATCTATGCCTAATTTGGTGCCATGCATAAGCTCAAAAACCTCTTGGAAAGCTTCTAGCCGAGGAAAGTGAGATATGGCTTTGCATTATGGATGCCAAGATGCCGACTTTTAGCCCTCTTTTGGGTCCAACTTACTCTTATTTTGATGGAATTTTATTGGGGGGAAGGAGATACAAAGGGCTTCATGCACCAAAAAAGGAGCAATAGCGATATCGCTATTGCTGCCTTTTTTAAGACCAAAATAAAGGGAGCAATAGCGATATCGCTATTGCTCCTTTTTTTTGTGCTTCTATCACGCCTCCTGTGCCGTCACCTGCGCACGCTGTGCGTCTCGCATGCCTTCTTCGCCATCATCTTCGTGAGCCAGCTAGTACACCACCATCTTCTTTGACACTTGATCTGCGGCAAATGCTGTGCACCACCATCTTCTTTGACACCTACTCTACCGCACCTTCGTGAGCTCTACGGCCCATGCTCTGCGGCTTTCACTAATCAAGTCGCAGCCATGCCAAGAAAAGAGGGGCCATGGCTATTGATTGAAGGATTGTAGGCATCGGGGTCGAGGGTGAGCAGTGTGTAAGAGTAGCCGGGGTTTAGCGAGGCCTGTTTAAGAGAAGACGACGGGTTCTATTCCAAGAAATTCCCAAGTAAGCTCTCTCTCTCTCTCTCTCACTCACACACACACACACACACACACACATAGAGAGAGAGAGAGAGAGAGAGAGA
Organism: Adiantum capillus-veneris; assembly: GCF_014529385.1. Lineage (NCBI taxonomy): Eukaryota > Viridiplantae > Streptophyta > Polypodiopsida > Polypodiales > Pteridaceae > Adiantum > Adiantum capillus-veneris. Next base: position 18,684,564 of record NC_140954.1, read on the forward strand.
GAGAGAGAGAGAGAGAGAGAGAGAGAGAGAGAGAGAGAGAGAGAGAGAGAGAGAGAGAGAGAGAGAGAGAGAGAGTTAGGGTCTCACACGGGGCTGCGCTTCCATTTACATTCTCCAACCCTCTAAAAAGGTTTTATTTCCATCTCTATAGAGAAGCTAAATCCCAACTTGATCTCTCCCCTCTCTACATTATAAAAAGAGGAGTAAAAATTGAGAGGACCATTTGATGTTGTTGCTACAGAGAGGTATGGTCCTCCCTTCTTTCCTCCTCCTGCCTCTCCACCCCCTTCCTTCTCACCCTCTCCTCCCCTCTTAGCTATCCTCTCTCTATCCTCATCCCCTCTACCTCTCTCCTTTTCCCTCCTCCTGTATCCCTCCCACCAATTTTCCTATCTACTCTCTCTCCTCCCTTCTTTCTTCCTCTTCATATCCCTCCCCTCCCCTCCTAGTCCTATATCAAAGACATTGTCCTCTCCGTCGGCCATCCTCCCTATCCCTCTCTCTCTCTCTCCCTCTCTCCATCCCTATCCTCTCCGTGGCCCTTCCTATCTCTCCCTCTCTCTCTCTCTCTCTCTCTCTCTCTCTCTCTCTCTCTCTCTCTCTCTCTCTCTCTCTCTCTCTCTCTCTCTTTCTTTATGTTGATGTAAGACTAAACAAACCCCAAGTTAATGTGTTGAAGGTGTTGCAAGATTGGAGAAAAGCTCATCTAGAGGACATTCAACCGCATTCGGTTGTACAGGTCAGCCGTTTGAACAAATGTTGAAGCATTCTAGTTTTTTGGCATTTATTATTCACATGGAATCTAGTATAGTAGTGTTGGCACAGTTAATATCTCCCTTTTTCTCTCTATCAATAAATGATTTATTTCATATATCTCCATTGCTTCATAGCATATGTGCATTGATGACATTTTATGAGTAGCTATCCATGGTCTCTCTCTCTCTCTCTCCCTCTCTCTCTCTCTATATATCTCTCTCTTTGCAAGGCTTTAATCTGAGAAAATGACACTTATGTATCAAGAACAACATCACAACCTAAGGGATTTCTTGCAAGAAACAGATGGCTATGAAAAATTTGTCTTTTAGCAAGAATGAGCACGTGGTACTCTTAAGCAAGGGCAAGGAAATTGGGAAAGGAATTGTGATACAGTCTCTACCCCACGAAAAGCTACATGGAAGAGAGTTGTCTAGAGGCACATTGGGAGTCGCCGTCCAATCGGCATCATCTCTCGCTCTCATGTTGCCACATGTTCCACCCATTGACGATGATGTGTGCACCTTAGGTGCAGCAGTGGGTACAGTTGTGGCGTGGTCGACAAGAGAATTGGTAATGAGACATCTTAATTTTATTCAGTCTTACAGGTTGTCTTTTGCAAGAAAAATCTAACATTTTGTGTCCAGGAAAAAGGACAACGAACTGTATCCTCTGGAGGCAAAGGTTCAGTACTTGTCGCTCCACAAGCCACTACCATAGCATCGGGTGCACCACCCAAACCAAGCATTTCAAAGCCTCTTCCAAAGACTCTTGTTGTATAGGTAAGCCACTAGAGTTTAGTGCACTATTTACTCATGAAATTAATCATTGTTTGCCAGTAACCTAAGCTAATAATTATTTGCCTATGGCCAAGTAGTCGACGGGTGTCAAGAAAAGAAGTGCAGATCAAGCAAGTGAAGTTGTTGAAAGCAAGAAAGTCACGTGATCATAGAAAGAAGCGGACCCTAGCTGGGAGCCCCCAAAGAAAAAGGGTAGAATTTCTTTGAAAAAGGATGCGGCTAGCACAAAGAAAGAAGTCACCAAAGCGAACGGGGTGGAGAAGCCAGTGAAAGCCAGTGTAGAGGGCACTACACAATCCGAGGTACTAGTAACATCAAAGGACCAGGTCCCTATTCCAAACTATTCAACTGAAGAAGATGACGAAAGAGAGGATGCCGGAAATGAAGATCACGGTCTTTTTACTATTACCAAGAAATCCTTGCTGAAATGGGATTTGCTCGATGACACTTTGCACCGCCTTCATGTTGGTAATTTCTAACATGGTATGCTCATCTAACATTCCTGACACAAACTCCAAGATTGAAAACTTTTCAAGTACGGTTATACAGGATACTCACAAGGCACCACTTCCATCAGTGCCAGTGTGCTGCTTGTTACCACATCTAGCGGTATGGTCAATGCAAGATCCGGTGAACAATCTAGCGTTGAAGTTCTCTAGAAATGGATATGTTCCACATTGTGCCAGGTTCATGATTTGAATAAGGACTCCAGATCTAGATCTAATAGAAGTTAGTCATGCTATTCAAGAAACCTGGGATCCAATCTGGATGCAACTTCATGTGGATTTTGAGAAACAATTGCATAAATCCGGGTGGGGGGACGTGAAAGGAAAAATGTTGTACACATGGAATGGGAATCACCGCCTTTGGGCATGGAATGCACAAATTGATACAGGTAAATTACTTTTTACACTATTGTTTTTGACTCAATATGTGTGGAAGCCTGTATGGTTAAGGTCACTAAACAGAATGAGGGAGAAGTTCTCACTATGGTGGCACGCTTGAATCGGTAATCTTAGCTATAACATAATTAACGCATCTTGGTTGAATCGATAAGCTTAGCTATAGCACGATTATTGGTTCCTAGTCAATTTGATAAGCTTAGCTATAGCATGATTATCGCTTCCTAGTCTTTTAATGGTGTAAGTTTTGTTGGCACAGGATTAATGACAAAGGCTATGTAAAAACTTCCTTCATATATATGCTATGTATGGTAAGAGCAATGGGCACATCCAACATTGATACATTGCTTAAGGGTTTGGAGGAAGATGTTCCAGGCTGGTTGCAACGAGAATTAGATGCTGAAATGAATAAGTGTGGGGGATTGCGGAGACGTTGGTACAAGGTTCCTCTTATCGTGCTATCCCAACTTCCATATCCGGTAAGTTTCATTGTCCTTTAGGTTATTCTCACCATGACAATGCAGTGGATGAAACAAAGAATGAACTAATGTCACGATTCAGGCAAGGTATACAAAGGCTTTGCAATCTGTGAGTAATAAGCAAAATGAGCTCTCAACGGAGGAGTTCACTACCCATTACCGCAACGCATTCTATAAGGCTGACAAGAAAGGCCGAAAAAATACGCAACGGACATCCACAATTGCGGATCCAAACTTAGGAGAAGAGTGGTGGAGGTAAGACTAATACGGATTTCTTTCAAAGGGAGTTAAGTTTACATTCACGTGCTACTTAAAAATTTTTAACATTTGTTTCTAGATTGCACATAGACTGGAGCAGGAGACCAAAGTGGTTGACAAATGATTGAATATATAGTCTTGCATGCGCTGACCTACCGGTCGATCATCGTAGCAACGTGCTAAGGGCCTTGGTTAGCGATGACCCAACCACGTTATATCCAAGCCTAAAATCCACACTAAGTAAGGTCATTTTTCAATAAATGTTTCACAAAAAAAGAGTATAGTATTATATAACATAGTTGTGTGATAATGTAGACGACCACTCCCTGTTTCGCACTTGGTTACGTCAAGAGACATGGTGGAATCGACATGTGAACAAGGCTACAAGACAGTATGCTTTGTTGAAGAAATCGTGCCCTCTCCCTAAAAATGACACCCTTGTGACAACTATACGGGAGTGGCAATTGAGGTACAGTAGCACATTGTATGAAGTGGAGTGCGAGAGATTGAAAGGTGGACTCAAAGCTAACAAGCAAAAACAGAAGGAGGGTACTAACATGGCTGCCAAACACGCAGTTTATAGGTATGTAGTCTTGTCCTAATTGATTCCTAAACCCTAAAAAAATTTGGGTGGTTGACAATAAGTATATTTTGGCAAACATATACCAGATGGGTGCGGAACATGGGTTGGACAGATAGAGTTCCAGTTACAAAAGAGTGGCTCAATGTGAAGCACAATGCATGCATGTATACGAAAGAAAAATGTGCAGCATTGTGGCAAAAAAAACTGTATGTTGAGTGTCCTCTTTTCATAGACTTTGCAAAGGACACATTCCGCCCCAACGAGCGGGAGCAGTTCAAGGAGGCAGAGATCGGTAGAGTTAAAAGATAGCAAGAAGAAGTAAAACATACAAAGACATACTTAAACTATTTTCAAGTCATGTGAGGATTTAACTGCAACTCGTGAAATCAATTTTGCCAGGGTAAGAACCTACGTTCCCTAAAAGGAAAAGACGTTGTGACTGAGGAGACACATAACGAAGAGGAGGAGGAGGAGGATTGTGAACCAAGGCGCATTGATAGTGAATGTCCTTCGGAGTTTGAGGATGATGAAGACGAAAGTGATGTGCCACCTTCTCCAACTGCTAAACCTACAAGAGCCCCACAATCTACCCAGGCAAGTTTTTGCATACCCTGATTGTTGCTTGAATGGAAAGGTTGTACTAATAGTACTCGTGTAATTTATATGCTCTCCATAAGGGAGCAACGAGAAGAAGGATAAAGGTCAAGTAATGGACATAGATACTCTGATGCCTCCAAACAATGTTAGTACATCAAGTCCTAAAGCAGGTCAAGAGGGAGACACACAAACAATGGGAGAGAACCTATTAACACCGAGACCCTTGTCCGCATGGAAGCCACCAAGAAGCCTAGAGAACCAAGGCACATTAATTGAGTCACCTCATCTTACAACCCATGTACCCATGGAATCTGTGGGTATACAGGGGAACATTCAAGCTCCTAATAGTTCCACAACACATCAAGAGTCAGAACCATCCAAATACTCCTCAATACCGCCCCAAAAAAAAACAAGAACCGTTGCCATCAGAAGCTCATAGTCATGTCCCAGAGACTGAACAAGTGCCACCAGCATCTCATACCACCTCAAAGCCTCATGTTCTTCCTACGCATGACGAGGCACATGAGTAGGCACAATGACAGTGCACATAGATTGGAATTAATAAAGGGCCTGCTCATATATACCGCCAGGCGTCCACTGAAAGTGAAGGATTGTAGGATGCCATATGCTCTAAGGAAATGCCAAAAATTATCGATCTACCTCGTAAGTATACAACGATTGATTGTGGTATATGTTGTGCAGTAAGCAAGGTATTTATTGTAGTGATTGGATACAGATGATGCGAATGGCACAATAACCAAAGGTTCAACAATATTGTCTACTGTAGCAAAGATTGGTCACCGTAGAGAGCCTGCTCTTCTTGTTGGAGGTGAGCAGGTGTATAGCAACAAAGAGAAGATATCTTTAAGTATAGAAAATGCAACACTCCACCTCACGATGAAGTGCAGTATTCAATGGCACATAGCTCTGGTATGCTAACAACCTAAGGTACTCCTGGTATTACTGTCTCACCTTACTAATTGGGTATTCATTTCCTTAAAATCAGATCCGTCGGTTTTAGCTATTGATCATATGGGAGCAGCTAACGAGACGAGCAAGGGAGATGTAGGTGCCCTACTCACAAATATTGCTATAGTAGCTAGGTGAAGCTTTCGGGTGCGAGGTGGGACAACAAATGCAGGTTGCAATGCAATATTTTGTCATCTACCAACCAACACAAGGGTCATTGGGATAACATTACCCAGTATCCCCAAATGGAACCATTTTGAACTCAATCAAATCTAGAAGGTATTTGGTATTGCTAGGGAGTATCTTGATGAGAAGGGAAATCTGGTGTTGTTATGTCATCGAGAACATGTTTGGGCATTAGTGAGCTTAGCAAATTGAAATGGGTACTATCTTGACCATACAACTATCGTATTGTGTGCTACTCCATTCAGCCTTCATGGTGGTGTTTCCTCATTATGAGTCTTAAGTCCCATAGATGCGATGCTTGGAAATCGTTGTATTCCACAAAATTGGTGCCTATAGATTGAATCAAAAGCCTGATTCGGACATTATCTGTGATTACTACAATGACAATCGTCATTGGCAACCCAAAATAGATGGCTCTCCTTGGCGAGGTATGCCGTGAGTTTTCAACAAGTTCACCTCCATCCTATTTGCTTATCTAAATTTCCAGACATGCATTTAGAATGATGATATCTCTGCAGGGGGCATGGAGAGAAGTCCAACTTTAAACGAGAAGCTACTCTCTTTCTATAAAGAGGAGGGTAATGTAGTATTACAAATGTATACTGGTTGCGGTCTTCTTGCACGCCCGGGGTTGCGAATGGGTCGACATGTACTATTGCTAGTGAGGCGGTCTGGGGCGGGCAACAAGAAAAGCGGCCTCTAAACACCCTTCGAGGCTCCCTTGTTGCTCAATTGGGGATGGGGCAAGCACAATCAGAGACAACAACAACCCACAGCCAGAAACCAAACAAGAAAAGGGGCACCACCTAGTTGTAGATGCGAACTAGGACGCACGTGATATCTCCTTGTACTCAAACGCACAAAGAGAGGGGAATGCAAGATAGCCACACACACCAAACACAAACATTCACCATGCCAGAGAGAGGTAAAGCGCACAAATCAACTTGAGCAACTCATTCTTAGCCTTAAAGACTAGATGCACACAAAGCTTGATGAGAAATAGAGAGACAACACAAAACTTGACCTTGTTGCCAATACACAAATTGTCTTAGGGTCACGGGAGCCCTCTCACCGAGCACCCTCTTACAATTGAAAGTTTTGGCAAACAATTCAACAAGCCCTCAAACCACCAAGCATGAAATGGCACAACAAACTTCAAGGACAATATACCTTCAACCACCTGATGAGCCAACTTATCAAGTCAATTTGGAGAGAAGAGTCGTAGTTGCAGCATACAATTGCACCCAAAACTATGAATCTTATTTATGGACAAGAGTAGGCTACAAGTGTGATGCAGAGTATGGTATCACTCCACTCCTCTAGATGGCATAACTAACTTCAAGCTTCTCCATGCACCTATGAGTAGTGATGGAATAGAGCACTCACAATGCGCACACTCTACACAACTAGGCTTGAAGAGTGGTGTGTTATGTGTTGAGAATGGTGTGGTGTAGTGTGATCATGTGATGATTTACAAGGGAGAGAAGGGCTCTATTTATAGGTTTTAGAAGCCCCGATTAAGATTAGGCATAATCAAGTTTATTTGAAGGAATAAAGGATTATGCTTTTTTTTTTAATGAGGGTGGGTCTCTCTTGTCCTTTGAGTCACATGGATGTGGGCTCAAGGGAAGAGAATTATTGAGGATGACAGGAGAGAGGATTGAGTGAATAATTTGGGAGTGCCTGCTCTAGTAGAGGGTGCATTTTACAATAAGGTTAGTGGTTAGTAATTATCACTAAAAAATATTTACAAAATCATTCACCAAATGGTGAGATTTATGATGAGAAAAGTTAGAGAAGGGATGAGCTTGTAAAGAGAGGTTGAAGCTTTAGAGAAGTTGACATTCACCTCTTTACAGCACCGGAAGAGGAAGCAGTCAGCATGGCGAAGCAGCGCGTGTCGATGAAGCTATGTTATTTCAAACCTTGAAAAATTCATGATAAAAACCTTCATATGCAGAGGTTAATCCTTGGATTTTTGCTGATTTTTTGAAGTTCTTTACAAAGCTGAAGAGAGTATGGTAATATGGACATATATACAGAGAGAAAGGGGGACACATAGGGTGTAGAAATGGAGGATGAAGGTTATGGAGGTGTGAGAGATGTGGCAATGGTCAAGAGGGTGAATTAGGACATGGGAGTTGCATGTTTGGAAGTGGGAAGGAGAGGGAGGAGTGTGTGTGAAAGAGGAAAATGATAAAGTGGAAGAGGGAGTGTGGCTGCATAGCATGGGCAAACTGGGGTCCACCAATAAAATCATAGCTCACAGCTCGTAGCTCAAAAAAATATGAAAAAATTTGAGGTGAAAGTTCAGCTCACGAGCTACAACTTTTGTTTGTATCACCATTTCAAATTCGGAGAGCATGTGATCTTTAAAAATTCAGCAAAACTGACTATTTTTTCCACTACACAAGGTCCTTCTTTGGATGATTCTTTTGAATACCTCCAAGAGTGAGCTCCCCATGGTGCATGCATGCATGCCACATACCCTTGACCTTATTTGGTAGGTCTATAATTGAAGATATTGTTGAGATCATGATATAAGTGAATAGTACAACTAATAAAATCAAATATTGAGGGGTCTAAAAAAATATGTACATGTCAAATATAAATAATATAGGTGGAAAAAATATGAAGGGGTCAAAATTCAAAATAAATCTCTCTCATTATAAGTCTACCATAAAAGGATGAATATTTTTGGTGTTCTAATTTATGAGAGTAAAAGAGAATAGATGTAGGAAGGAAAAATCACAATAGTGAAAAAATATACACATAAATAAAACTAGTTTTTTTGGATTTTTGTTGGGATGGAGTTACACCAAAAATAAGAGAAGCTTGCATGAAATTATTTTTATATGGAATAAAGAGTATGCAAAATGGTAAGAAAAAATATGGTAATGGTGAGTCAATGTACATAGCATAAATAACACACCATAGGTAGAAATATTTAAATAAATACCAAAATAATTTTGAAAAATCCTTTTATTTAGGCCCTATATACAATGAAATATTTACACACAAATGGGCCATAATATACTTATATTTTTTTTGGCTTAACTAGCCCAGTGACTAGCTAATTAAGGGTTTTTAAGAAGATATGGGAAAAGTCCCCTAACTCAGACACACCTATATACAGTGAAATAGTAGGGATAGCCACAGTATTTGGATGATTTTGGTAGGCTGGGTTAACTCACTATGGCAATTACGGAGAGCGGAAAAACGGCTATTACTAGATAGAGAAGAGTCAATGGAAGAATTGCAACATCTATGAAATGGTAAGTGTCTTTCTTCCTCGAGTAGTGTGAAATGGGAATTATGTATGCCTCCTAATATGATGCCTCGAGTAAGTGTCTTTCTTCCTCGAGTAGTGTGAAATGGGAATTATGTATGCCTCCTAATATGATGCTAAGTAAGATCCGTTTTGTAATTGATCGTTGTGAAGGCACAACAACACTTCCTTCTTGGCATGCCAAAAGGAAACTCATAGTGTTCGATGTTGACGGTGTCCTGTTGAAACGGTGGCGGTGGGAAAGTGCTCCTTCCCATGCTACGAATATTCTTAATGTAGGGCAAATGGGTGTGTCATTGCGACCTGGGATATTGCTATTGCTCAGGGTGATGTTTGAGCTATTCGATGTAGGGGTTTGGAGCTCCATGCAAGAGCAAAATTTCATCCCCATTATTGATTTAATTAAGAGTAAATACAAAGAGGCTAGGTATGGTGAGACATTTTTAGGGTTTTGCCTGCATCAAGGACACTGTGAAGAGAGGAACTGCGAAGATAAGCATCCAAAACTCAATTTGGTGTTTGTGAAGAACTTAGATCTGAATTGCTAGCCTCATACATCACGGACCCTCTGGACACCGTTCTAGTAGATGACAAACCTAAGAAGGCAATCGAAAACCCACCACATACGCTTGTCACAATAAGGAGTTACGATGGAGTGAGCGACGACAATGAGCTCCTCATGAAGTTACTCCCATATCTAGAAGTTCTTCATGCATATCCTGGGTTATCATCGGATTATATCAAGAACACGACTTTCAAACAGGGTACACAATGTGCGTCATAGGATTTATTTAATAGGTGATTGGTTTCAAATACTGTCTTCTATGATTTCTTAGTAAACTTTCAGTATTAATGTAGTCTTTGCTAAGAGCATTGCCCCTAACCAAAATTTGATTGTAGTTTCTGCAGCGCATGGTGGGGAAGTTGAGCACACGATGGAGGCGACACATGGTCTTGGAGGAGATGCGGTCATGGCACATCCTAAAATTTGATGAGGGAACCAAGATAATTGTGTGCATAGTAATGTTTAGTTTCTATATTGTAACTCATCGTCATCAAATAAATAAAGATATTTGGGTCATTTATTAGTCTCCACTCTATATCTTTGTTTTAATCTATTTGGATTTAGATATGTTTTTGTGATGAGGGACCAAGATAATTGTGTACACAGCAATGTTTAGCTATTATATTGTAACTCAACGTCATCAAATAAATAAAGTTATTTGGGTCATTTATTAGTCTCCACTATCTATCTTTTTCTTAATCTATTTTGGTTTTATATATGTACACGAGAGAGAGAGAGAGAGAGAGAGAGAGAGAGAGAGAGAGAGAGAGAGAGAGAGAGAGAGAGAGAGAGAGAGAGAGAGAGAGAGAGAGAGAGAGAGAGAGAGAGAGAGAGAGAGAGTAAGGGGTTAGTGGAGGAGTGGGTAATAGAGAGGGTAATAGGAGCAGGAGAGAGAGAAAAAGAGAGAGAGGGAGAGAGAGAGCAAGCACAGTTTAGTGGGAGAGAGGGAAAGAGAGAGGACACATGAGGGGGAGAGAGAGAGAGAGAGAGAGAGAGAGAGAGAGAGAGAGAGAGAGAGAGAGAGAGAGAGAGAAAATGTGAATATTGTAGCGTAAATGATTTTAGCATGCGATAGCGTGAACATGCACCCAAATCAGAGTAACTATTTTCTTTTGGTTCAATTTGATAGAAAACCACTTCGCAATGTGGGGGAGAGAGAGAGAGAGAGGGGGGGGGGGGGGGGGGGGGGGGGGCTAGGGGGGGGAGTAAGTAGGGTTTAGTGAGGAAGAGGGAAAGAGAGAGGACACATGAGGCAGATTGAGAGAGAGAGAGAGAGAGAGAGAGAGAGAGAGAGAGAGAGGGAGGCTGCACATGAAACATATATGCCCTTTTCCACCCAAAAACAATGAGAATGCTTGCATTGTCCACTATGGCCATCACACACAGTAGTGGAAAAGCACATTGCTGCAATCTGTAGATCCGTGTGATTTGTTGCGGCAGGTGATCACATGCCATGGGTGGGGTGTGTAGACTGGAGCATCAATGAGACCTCCTAGGTGTGAGTGCACATTCCAACGAAGCATGGTTAAGACCAAAGGATGTGAATTCTGAACCCCTTCAAGTTACACATGCTTTGTTATTGGTCCATAGAGGAGAAAGGCATTATGAGTATGGTACTGGAACCTAGCCTAAATAAAGATCATACATGGTGAGACATTCATGATCCATGTAGTAATGGGGCAAGCAAAACATCACATTTTTCAACCAAAACTATAGAAAAGCGAAATTTGTGGGTGAATGGGAATACCCGTTAAAAAGGATGTCTCATTCATGCTAGTGGAGATGAGCATAAGAGTTGAAGTCTATCAAGTCGGCATGAACATGGACGTGTAATGATTTATCAGATAGTATGTCTCAATAGCATATATATAAATAGAATGGAGTCTTGATAATCTTGGGTGCTTAGACAATGCACAAGTAAAACCCTAGGTGTAGAACATCATGGTGAACAACTCATTGTTTGCAGACTCTCTTGCTACGAGAGTTAGCTCAATATTGTTTGGCAATCATGGATGTGGTGTGCCTAAGCTTGTAATGATATATCAAATAGTATGCATCAATAGTATATTTATAGTTAGAATGGAGTCTTGATAATCTTGGGTGCCTAGACAATGCACAAGTGAAACCCTAGGTGTAGGACATCATGGTGAACAACTCATTGTGTGTAGACTCTCTTGCTCCATGAGTTAGCTCAATACTGTTTGGCAATCCAAGATGTGGTGTGCCTAAGCTCTCTAGGCTCATAAGACCCTATTAGTAATGCAATGCTCTAATTTTCTCACTGCTTGTCTCTTAGTAATTGATGCTTAATATCTTTATTTTTCTCTTTTAAACACTCTCTTGTTCCTAGCATTCTCATGCATGATTTGATTTGAGGTTAGTATACATGGATGCATGGGCACTTGTGTCCAACATAGAAGTGTTTAAATCTTCTTCTCCTGTTTTTTGCTTGCGGTTGATAGTTGCTCCATGATCATAGTAATATCCTTCTATTCTTCTAGTTGTCTATGGTTAACCTCTTGCAAGTTTTTGAACTCCTCCTAGGATTGTTCATGCAAGCCATTTTACTCTTCTTAAAAAAAGATCCACCTTGGGTTGTGTATTCAAGTGATGGTGTGTACTTTCCATATCATGGATACGTTGTTGTCGCCTGTACGAATCATTCTTCATCTTGTCGATGATGAGCTGAACAAAACTTGTGCAATCTTCAATGTCCTTCATGGGGCCCATTTGAGATGTGTGGCTTCCTCGTGTCTATCCATATCTTCATCTTTTTGCTCGTCTTGGTTCTCTTTGCTATCTCTAGGTGCTTGGTTCTTCACTTAGTCTTCCATGTCTTGATCTTTTTTAGTTTTCTTGACTATAGCTACTTGATCTAGAGACGTTTCTTCATGAAGATTTCTCTTATGAGGTTGTTCAAGGATTGGTGATAATCTGGTATGCTGGACTACCGACTCCTTGGTAGTAGGTGTGTTTTCCAATGTCATTGAATCAATTTGTGATTCTTCTTTCTTTGGATACCCTTCTCTCTCTCTCTCTCTCTCTCTCTCTCTCTCTCTCTCTCTCTATATATATATATATATATATATATATATATATATATATATATATATATATATACATACATATATAAACCATACCAACCCTACTAGTGGTAGATCTTTTTGAGGGTTCATTGTTCTAAGTTTTTTGGGGACGGGTTACTTGAACTCCTCAAAGACCTCTTTCCCCTCTCAAATACTTCCTTGTACCTCTCTAGCTAGGGTGGCACCTTTGCATGCTTGCTGCTACGCTCACCCACTTTTTGCTTTCCTTTAGCGATCCCTTTATTTTCTTCTTTTGTCTTTAGAGGTCATTGTGTACCTTTAGTTGTTTTTGTTGGGGCTTTATCACTAATTATTTCTTCTAAATCTTCATCCTCAGATTCCTCATCATCCGCTTTGCCTTCTTCCTCGTCTTCAAAAAGTTCCAACAACTTCCTCTTAGAGCAAGTACACGGGGACTTGGCTGCTTTGGCTTCTTCACCTTTTACCTCCTCATTCTTTACCCCAATTATAAGCCAAGCATTCTGATTTGATGCAGGTGATAGATTATGTGCCATCAAGACCGCATGATAAGCAATTTAAGTGAGAACTTCTAGAGCCTCTAAGTATGTGGCTCTACTACTCTTCTTGGTGCTCTTTAAGGTGTTCAACACATATAATGCAGGGTCAATCTTCTGCATGGGTTGCTTCCAATTTCATTGCGGTGGTGAAGGTTGATGCTAATGCATGGTTGGGCATTATGTTTCTTGGTGGCCTCTTTGTTATAAATGAAAACGGTGGTGGTACAATCGGGTAGGATTTTCTGTCGATTGTGAATTATATATGAAAATGTGGCGGCTATTGTGTTCTTGGTGAACACCTCGGTGCGTTTCTTTTCTTTGGACCTCATAGACTCCCCCCTTGTTAACTAGAGAGCTTCTATCACAATCTCCTTTATGATGTTCACTTTAATGGCTTTTGTCATAATGTCCAATGAAAATGGCTTTTGTAAATTTTACTTGATAAATGGGGTCAATACAACTTGTGAAGCAAGATGAAGTTTTTGAAAAAATGATAGTTTTTTGGGCATAAAGATAATAATCGTGATTATTAGCCAGGCTTGTAAGTTTTTACCAAAATTGAATTTTCAAGTTACAAGCATATCCACTAGGCCTAGTACGTAGAATGTTGGCCCGGATACTTGTCAACAACTTGATCACTGATGGGAATGGGATCATGCTAGCTAGGGTGGATGAAAGATAAACATTGTGCACACAAGTGATTGTGTGTTCGCTAGATCATCACTCAAGCGAAGAAGGTTCAAAGATCAATTAACTTGGACTCATAAACACGGTCTTGAGTATTTGCTAAGCCATCAAAAGCTCACCATAAACAAGGGAGATGTAATGCAAAAAAGAGTTGTGTTTATTCATTCATGAAATGAGCTAAGTAGCTCTACAACTTGACTCCATTACTTGTGGGATAATTCCCCCTTTTCCCTCCTTCACTCAGACTTTAGGATAAAACCCACACTTTACAATCCTCCCCTTGGGATTTGGACTAGGACGAAATACTGAAGATGCAATATCCACTAAGGATGATAAGTTGGTATCCACACAGGATGACAAAATACACATAGGATGGTAAATCCACACAAGAAAATAAAAGTCCTCCCCTACAAGTAGAGAGGCTACATCTTCAAAGTATGTCTTCATAAAAGACAAGGTTATTCTTGCCTTTGTCTTCTTCTTTGTCCTCTACCATGTGAGATGATCCTTTGATAGGTCTCTTCTCTTTGTAGCTTCTATTGTTGCTGTTACTACTACTTCTTTCTCCACTGCTACTGCCTCCATTTGAGTAGCATCAGAAAGGGGTGTCCCTCCTTCCCGCATTTGTTGCAAGCTTTGTTTGTGTAGCAATCTTTCGCTAAGTCTCCCATTTTTCCACATTCATAACACTTTCTCCTAGTTGATGATGTCGATGGAGAATATCTTCCCCTTGAGGATGTCGTGACAAAATCCCCTCCTGATGATGTTAATGAGTCTTTTTGATTTCTCTCATCTGCTTGAATTGAGTTGATGACATCTTGGAAAGGTGGAGCCGGTTCTTTTTCTTCAAGAATGGTGATTAAGTGGTCATAAGAGGGTGGAAGTGGACTTAAAAGTACGGCCACTTTGTTCTCTTCTGGTCCTTTGGCCTTGATGTAAGTGAGCTGTATGACAATTCTTTTAAGCCTATTTACTAGGCTAGCAGTGTCCTCCCTTTCAATCATAGTGATCTTGTAAAGTCTTTTGAGACTATCTTTACTTCTTTTGGACTTGGCGCCAACATTGCTTTCTAGGACATGGCATGCTTACATTCGTCTATGAAATGTCATAGTTGGCATGCAAGGAGGTGATGATAATTCCTAACGCTTGTTTGTCTTTGGCCAAATTTTGTGCACTTGCTAGGAGTGTAGATGCCCTAGTGTGCACTCCATCGGTGCTGACTTGTTGCTCTAAGGCAGTTCTGATAATAGACTATAAACATTTTTTCATGAGGTATCCCCTTAACTTTGTTTGCCAAGTGTGAAACCCATCCCCGTTGTACTTTTAAATTACCTTTCCCCCATTGTGCTAATAGAGGGGTCCTAGCTTAGGAGACTCTCCTAGCCAATGTCTGCCTCTTTACACGAGCACAACATTTGAAATTTATTTGAAGCTATTGTGCTTGGTTGGATTCATTTCATTGCAAGGTGAGAGAGAGAGAGAGAGAGAGAGAGAGAGAGAGAGAGAGAGAGAGGGAGAGATATTTCTTCCTTTGTGAAGTTCCTCTTCACAAAGAAGTAATGCTCCTCTGCTTTGCTTTCCTGTTTAGCCAAGCCGACGTGGAGTCCAAAGCTTTGGATAGGTTGATGATCCCTTTTTGAATGCTCAATGAAATTTAAAAAAAGGATCTTTGAGTGGCTTGATGAAGCTTTGGAGAGCTTCTTGCCTTGAGTACTTGGAAAAGTCCTTTTTGAAGCTTGAAGGAGAAGCTTGAAAGCCTTTGACTGATTGAATCCTTAAAAGGATTTCTTTGAGTTTGTTGCAGGCTACGGGACAAGCCCCTTATATTGCTTGGGAGGATTTGGAGCCTTAGGGTCTGCTCATGGGACAGGGGCCTTAGCCACAAAGTGTTTCTTGAGTAGCTTTGCTACAGCTCTGTGAGCCACCTCTTAAAAAAGGTTTGGATGCTTACCTTTAGACCAGGCTATGGGAAAAGGCCCTTGGGAAAGAAGATGTCGGGCACTTCAGGCAGGAGGAGTAGCTTCTGGGTAGCGGGTTCAAGACGGGTAGGCCGGGAAGCATTCGATCAAGCGGGGTCAACTCGGGTAGGCCCTGCAGCATCCGGGAAGTCGGGGTCAGCATGGGCAAAAATAAAGGCACAACGGGCAGGCCGGGTAGGGGCATCCGCCTTCTGTGAATGCCTTAAAAAAAGGGAGTTTGAATTATCCCCTAGAAGCCATGGTTCCCACCACGGTGGGGTCGACTCTTGAAGACCTTTGGGGTTGTTTTCTACAAAAGACTCAGTGGGCATTAAATGCCATGGAGGTACACACACACACACACACACACACACACACACACACACACACACACACACACACACACACACACGCACAAAAGTTTGGCTTGTTGATTATGCTACTGCAGACACAAAATGCACAGAGAATGAACAAAAATGGCTCACAAGACATTGCCAAATTTAACCAAACTATTATTTGATGAATCTTGGGGCAATTTAAGCATGCACAAGCTTGTTGCAAAGCTCTCAAAGAGTACTATGCACACACATATATCAAGCATTCCAATTATGTCCGTGCGAGCAGATGTGGGCACTTGATGGGAAGGTGTAAATATGAAAAGAAAAAATCAAAATGCAAACTATATCTCAAAATAATTACCTCTAATCATTAGCTAGGGTAGTGGCCCTGTAGACGTGCTCAAGTACAATGCTAGTGACAATTAAGAATGAGTTTAATTATGCAAAATCCTAATTATAGAGATCCAGGAAATCTAATCACACAAAAGCATAACAAGAAACCTAGCTAGCATGTCCTAGTGCTCTGATACCTTTTGATGGGAATGGGATCATGCTAGCTAAGGTGGATGAAAGGTAAACATTCTGCACACAAGTGAGTGTGTGTTGGCTAGATTATCACTCAAGCGAATTAGGTTCCAAGATCAATTAACGTGGACTCATAAACATGGTCTTGAGTATTTGCTAAGCCATCACAAGCTCACCATAAACAAGGGAGATGTAATGCAAAATAGAGTTGTGTTTATTCATTCATAAAATGAGCTTTAAGTAGCTCTACAGATTGACTCCATTACATGCGGGATGATTCCCCCTCTTCCCTCCTTCTTCACTTAGACTTTAGGACAAAACCCACACTTTACAGTCACTTTTGAGTGCATAGGTTTGTTTCATAGGTCGTATAGATCCACCCTGCTCAATTTGGATTGGTTTGGAGTCAAGTTGTGGCCATATGTAAAAAATGATGCTTTGTGCACCTTCAAGCCATTTTCTAATTCCATTGGAATCTTTTGATGTTTTCCCAAGACCCCAACTAAGTAAATTGTTTATATACTTCACATGAAAGCCCCGTGTGAAGTAATAACATTTCTTTGACACTTTGCAGAAACTGAGATTGACCCCCTAGACCCGGTCAAAATGGTCATATGAGCTTAGAGGATTTCTCTATAGGTTTATGTTATGGTCCAATTCAAATATGGTTCACTAGAGTTAGAATATAGACATGTACCTTTAGATTTATCTCAGCACGGGATCAAAGGCAACAGGTCCAAATGGGAGATGGTCTAGCAAAGAGCGATGCCAACTAATGGAACTTAAAAGACCTTAGGGTTAGCTTCATTAAAGACCTCCAAAGGTTAGTGTTAAAAGTCCTTAGACCCAAAACCTTAGAGTCTGTTAGACCTTAGACAAGCTAAGCATGTGCTTGAAGTGCTTGAGGTGCTTGATCTAACTAAGGTGCTTGAAGTGCTTTTCGTGCTTGAGTTGATTAAGGTGCTGGAGGTGTTTGTCATGATTTATGACTAAGGTGCTTAAGGGGTGAGGTGTTCCAAAGTCAACAACATTCCTACACAAGGGGGGGCGAGCCCTACAAGTAGGGGCATGAGAGAGAACAAACACACACTCACTCAAGGCAAGCCCAAGACCTAAGAGGCAACAAGGACACATGTCAAGCACCTACACACACTGCCCTGATGTATTGCATAAAGCCTATTGGTTGACCTATAAAGGGTGCAATGATTTAGGGTCCAATGAGAATTTAGTTTATTTAATTAATTGTTTAAGCATTTTTCAAGCCCTCTCTCTCAAAGGGGAACGGAGGACACTTGTCCAAATGCTACCATGGTGGTTGATATGTCTAATGCATGTGATTGGATAGTCTAGAGAAGGTCCAATCAGCTTCAAGCTTGAGCTAGGAAGAGGGTTCAATCCAAGCAAGGAGGGGGATAGCTTCTCTCTCTCTCTCTCTCTCTCTCTCTCACACACACACACACACACACACACACACACACACACACACACACACACACACACACACACACACACACACACACACACACACACACACACTCATTCTCATTGTGTGCTGAGCAAGAACTCCATCTCCTTCTCCAAGATTGAGAATTTGAGGGCCTACACCAACAACTCTGGGCTATGGAGAGAAAATCCAACCAAGATTCATGCTCTAAAGTGCAAGCTTGCCATTTTCTTCATGTCCATTACTATGCTACTATGCTATGCTAAGCTACAAGACTAATACAAGTGAGGAGATTATTTCTTTCTTGTATGCTACTTCTTCTTCCTCTTCCCTACCCTCATTCCCTGCTAGATCTCTCCAGCTTCGAAGGGGTTTGAGTTCTTCAGACTAAGTCCGAGGACAAGTTAATCTTTTCATTAGCTTAAGTTCTGGGCATAATTGTGGTGCATGAAGCTCTCTATCTTCATTGCACCATCAAGGTCTCAAGGAACACAAAGCTTGTATTGTACCAAGTCTCTCTTTATAAGAGAAGCTATAATACAAAAGCCTTTTGGAGGGGGGATTGGCTCCACATAAATCTGGTCCTTAATTGTTGTCAAGTTCTCTAATTCTCTCTCTTGCAAAGTATTGCTCATGCCAACTTAATTAAGTATCATGGTTATGTTGCTATCTTTAATCAAGTTCTCTCTCTATTTTATCAAAGTATCCTCATAAAAATGCTCATTACACTTCTCTAAAGTCCACTATTCTCAATGTTCATAGTCCAATTCCGTTACACACACTCTCTCTAAGGAGCCATCCCCTACAATGCATTTGAGTCATGTTTTTTGTTTTTCCTTCTCCTCCTCCTCCTACAACACAAAAACTTCTCTTTCTTCTTCTCTCTCTCTCTCTGATTCCTATGTTTGTACTCTCTCTCTCTCTCTCTCTCTCTCTCTCTCTCTCTCTCTCTCTCTCTCTCTCTCTCTCTCTCTCTCTCCCCAACAAAAAATGCAGCCGCTTTTTGACCTAGTAGACAACAATTCACTCTTTTGATCATAACTTCTTCATACGATCTCCGATTTGGGTGATCTATAGCCTCAATCAAAGAGCATGAAGCCCTCTACACATCAATATAAAGACAAAAAATTTTAGAATGATGAAAGGCATTTCTGTAATAGAATTTTTGAAGTGAATTGGTTCAGGAAAATTGACTCTCATCTCTTATTTTACATACAATGTCTTCCGGCACTCGCAAGGGTTCTTCTTCTTCAACAAGGTCCACAACCATTGTGAAAAATGATCCAAAATCTCCTAAGTGTGGAGATAACAACACAACCACCAACCAACCAACGACATCAAAAACCATGATCATGGCATACTTGGTATCATTGCAAGAGACCGTAAACAAACAAGGCGAAGACTTACGAGCACTTGCAATGGAGAATGGCACACTATGGGTACTTATGGTTGAGAACGAGAATCTCAAGAGGACACATGAGACACAGAAAACACGTATGATGCAACTTGAAGAAAAAGTCAAGAAATGTAAATGCTCTCTTGTGGACTTGAATGCTTTGAAGGAGCGGATGAGCAAAGTAGAGCATGACCATGTATTGAAGGAGGAGAAATTTGACACCATGAGCCGGGATGTATGCGACATGAAAAATGTATGCACAAACAAGTCTTGGGCTGATGTATACGGTAGCAATGTGGTTTCCAATTCCTCACTCATGCAAGATGTGGTTCATACAAAGAATGTTGAGTATGTGGATGTGGAGGAGTTGAAGGAACGGGAGCGACGTTCCAAGAACATTGTTATTCGTGGAATTCTCAAAGAGAAGCTAGAGACACATCCTTCTCTTGCCATTGTTATCGAATATTTCTTCAAAACCCACTTTGGCATGTCCAGAGTTATGGTCTATGAAGTAGATAGAGTGGGGAAGCAAGGAGCTCCTCGCTCGGGAGAACGGCCAATTGTATGCACCATGCCGGATGAGACCAAGTGAAAGATTATCCTTGATAATAGTTGGACCTATTTGAGGGATATTCTCACTCCCATGCATGCCCTCTTTTTTAACTGTTGAGGATGTATGCGGTGGGCTTGAAAAGCTGGCCACTCCCAAAGCGGGAGATCTTCAAGGTATCAAGCCAGAGATGATCAAATGGATGGGCGATTTTACCCATGAGTGGATGTGTGATATGTTCAACCTTTCACTTCAACATGGTATACCTTATGATTGGAGTACTAATTGGGTTAAGCCTTTGCATAGAGGAGGGGATGTAAAGAATGTAAACAACTGCCGGACTATAATGATTGGGTCACTTATGGAAAAGTTGTTTGGGTGCATAATGGAGATGAAATTGAGTGATTGGGTTGAAGATAATGACAAGCGTGCAAAGGAACAAGAGGGTTTTTGTTGATGCCATAGCACCGTTGATCATCTTGTCACTCTTCCTGTTCTCATGGAGGAAAGTCGGTTGAAAGGAAAGCGATTGTATTGTTGTTTTGTGGACTTTAAGAAAGACTTTGATATGATTCCATGTAACAATTTGTGGAGAAGGATGGAAGAACTCGAAGTGCCAAGTGAGTTTATGCTTGCGGTTTCTCAAATCTATGAGAAGGTGATTTGTCAATTGTGCATGTGAAGAGAATTTTCAGAAATTTTTGTAAGCACTATTGGGGTTAAACAAGGATGTTCGTTGTCACCAACTCTCTTTGGTCTATGCATCGATCAATTGGAAAAAATGGTACTTGACTTTATGCAAGAAGAAGGCATTGAAGAGGTCACTATTTGCAATGCGGTAATCATGCTTTTGTTGTGTGCAGATGATGTAGTGCTTCTAGCACACACTTTAGAAGATGCACAAAAGATTATGGTTGTCCTTGAGAACTTTTGCTTGCGTAGTGGGCTGATTATCAATGAATCCAAAACAAAGGGTATGCTTGTGAAAACCAACCATAAGGAGAAGCATGCATTGTGTACAACAAGGAGACACTTGAAGTTGTTGAGAGCTTTAAGTACCTTGGCCTTGAGGTTCCATCATCACAAGTGGCATGAATGTGCTATGAGTTGTTTGGAAGCGAGAAAGAGAGCATATTGTGCATTTGAGAACATGTATAATGCGGGAAACATCGAGTGTTGGGTTCTCAAGAAGTATCTTTTTGATGCATTGGTGACACCGGTTCTTCTTTATGGAGTTGAAATGTGGGGCGGGAGCATCTCAAAGTCTACTTGGAAAGAGTTTGAGAATGTCCAAAAGCATTTTCTTACACACTTTCTCCAAGTGAAGACACAAACACCATATGTGCTCCTACTTCTTGAGTCGGGATGTCTTCAAGTTGAGATTATGGGCATGGAAAGGGTTGTGGAGTACATGATAAAGATGCATCAAAGCCCCTCACATCGACGTCCTACAATTGCATGGGAAGCAAGCAAAAAAGGTTCAAAAGATGCATAAAAGCAAGATCTTGAGCACGGGATGGATGCAAGACATAAAGAAGTGGTTTGGGAGATGGGATGTATTACACTTGCTACATGATGCTTCAATCGACTCCCAAGTGAATGAAGCTTTTCTACAACTCCAATGTATTACGGCTTGGGAGAAATCTGTTGGGTAACGCTTCACACATTACACCACCCATATTGCTCCCAACTACAAAACCATGTTCTTCGCTGAAAGAGGAAACCGTACTCACACTTACATGCTTGAGCCTATCCCCTTGTCGACGATACGCACTATCGCAGCCATTCGGCTTAGCTCCCATTTCCTTCGATGCGAGATAGGGCGTTGGGGCAATCGAGAAGAGTCAAATCGACTGTGCACATTATGCTCACTGCAAGTTTGAGAGTTTGAGTACCATCCACTACTAGAATGCTTAGCTTTTGCTCATATGATACGTCCAAACTTGCGTCTCTCACATTTTTAGCCATAACTTAGACCTGCACACTTTCCTCTCCAGCCAAAGTGTGCGCTCTCCATTGCGACTCTCATCACCACAATTTTGGAGCATCGAGAGTCACTCATCAATCGTACACATACTACATCACATATAACTTTGGTCTCATAGGTCATTTTGACCTCCGAGGATGATAATAAAATCTATCTATCTATCTCTCTCTCTCTCTCTCTCTCTGTGGAAGTAGCATCTCAAGAGATAGTAGGAGGCAGTTGTCACCCCAATCCAGCACCCTTATGACATTGTCCTCGTCCATACAGAGCACCCCCTTTGCTACCTTCAAGTATTTGTGTACACCAAATGGGAGATGGCCACACAAAAAATTGCTAGCTTCAAGTAATTGCACAAATGAGATGGGAGATGGCCATGGCGAGGTGATGGGAAAACAAATCACGAAAATAGTGGGACCTAGCATCGGATGACCACCAGATTCAGCCGGATGGGGAGAGCAAAGACACGGTAGACCGGAGCCAAGGGTGACACTGCATGCAATGCAAGCTATGGTAAGGGCTAATTTACGACATGCACGAAGAACAGTGGCAAGAGAGTCTTGAATGACTGAGAGCTTCCACAAACACTCAGCAGGTGAATCACCATAGCAATAAGCCCAAGCATGCAATCACGGCACTCAGTATGAGCAGCAGTACGTGAATTTCAAATTTGTAGTTGGGATAATATTGAACCTATGTTGTTTTTGAGGACTAATCTAGACCCTGAGAGAGAGAGAGAGAGAGAGAGAGAGAGAGAGAGAGAGAGAGAGAGAGAGAGAGAGAGAGAGAGAGAGAGAGAGAGAGAGAGAGAGAGAGAGAGAGAGAGAGAGAGAGAGAGAGAGAGAGAGAGAGAGAGGTGTGATGGAGTGTGTGTGAGAGAGATGGTGAGAGTTTGTGTGTGACGTGTGTTGGAGAGAGAGAGAGAGAGAGAGAGAGAGAGAGAGAGAGAGAGAGAGAGAGAGAGAGAGAGAGAGAGAGAGAGAGAGAGAGAGAGAGAGAGAGAGATGGTGGCCACCTACAAATGAACGAGAGGGAGAGAGAGAGAGAGAGAGAGAGAGAGAGAGAGAGAGAGAGAGAGAGAGAGAGAGAGAGAGAGAGAGAGAGAGAGAGAGAGGGACATGATAATGGAGGAGAGAGAGAGGGTGTAGTGCCAAGGTGGGGCGCCCCTCTATGGGCACACAAGTCAAGGAGGGAGGGGTGGCAGCATTCAGAAAAAAAACGTTTTTTTCAATATATGTTTCTTGTATTATGCTCCTCCATGAGTGGGGTTGGTTCCCACGGCCATGGCTCCAAAAGCCGACCGTCTTTAGCCCTCCACTTCTGGCTAGATGCATTCATGCCTCTAGCTCTGCTTCTGATTCTCTAGCAGTGGAGTTGGAGGGTTCGTCCTCCTCTGGAATATCTAGCATGAACTCCAATCAACCTTAAGAAGTACCTTTTGAGCCTCCATCCATTGACTATGGTCTTGTGAATTCGATTGTCTGCTTCCATCAATTTGTGGCTACCATTGGCGTATTGCCTTTTGACAATGAATGGCCCTTCCCATTTGGGATGAAACTTCGTATCTTTCCTAGTGTCAAATCTATTATCGTATCTCAATACTAACATGCCTTTCTTCAGACCATTTTCCTTAAGCCCTTGATTGAATGTGAGTCGGCGTCGTTCTTCTTGCATTGCATAGTAGTTGATCGCATCTTCCCTGTCTAGAAGCCTTTCTAGATGCAAGGGGTGGTTGTAGAGATGGGCAATCAAGTGCTGTATAGCTGACTAGCCATGACTCTTTAGCTGGCTATCTATACCTCAATGGGTAGAATGGCCTCCTTTCCATATACCAGATGGAAAGGAGTGAAACCTAGTGTTGTTTGGAATGTCATGCGGTAGGCCCAAAGAGCGGCTATGAGATGCTTATCCCAATTACTTGTGTGGTTATTCACCTACTTTGTGATGATCTAATAGATCATGCCATTTACCTTTTCCACTAGACCATTGCACTTTGGATAGTATGGAGTTCTGTGTGTGATGCCTAACTTTTTCATCAGTTCTCCCACCAAGTCACCTCTAAGACTTGGCCCTCTACCAGATATTATTTCCAGAGATGTGCCAAAGCAGCAAAATATGTGCTCAAATATGAACTTTGTTACCTCTTGGGCTGTTATGCTTTGTGGTGGTTGCTGCTTTCGCCCATCGGGTCATGTAGTCTACACCAACTAGAATGTATAGTTTACCTGATTGGGCCTTTGGTAAAGGACCAATTGTATATATTTCCCACTTCTCAAACGGGCCATATGAGATGATAGGAGTCTGTGGCTCATAGGTTAGTGTTCGATCACTGAATACTTGACAAGCTTTGCATGTTTTACACCAATGATGCACATCCGTATTCAGACTAGGTCAAGAGAATCTTGCCTGTAGAATCTTCCTACTAGTAATATCTAGAGCAAAGTGGTCACCACAAACACCATCATGACAACTTAAGATCCCCTCCGTGATTCCACTAGAGATTGACACTCCCTTGAGAATCTAGTCTTTGCCCTTGCAGTATAAGTTATTGTTTATAAGGCGATATCTAGTTGCCTTTCGGACAAGTCATTGTTTCTGGCCCTTGGTATACACTTCATGACATTCTCCTGTATCTAAGAAGCTAATGATATCAGGCATAACATCGCTACCCTGAAAGAGGGACAACTTCAATTTGATTGCTCCTATGGGAACATCTTGTATTCTTTCCTTGGCTAGAGCATCTGCTGCTTGATTTTCTTCCCTAGAGACATGAAATAACTACTCCGCTTCAAACTTTCTTAAAAGATCCTTAACTTGGCATAATCGGCCAAGTGAAACTTGATTTTTACAAACCCAAGTGCCATTTATCTGCTTAATCAAGAGCATGGTATCGCCAAACACATTTAGGAGCTGAACCCCTTTCAAAACACATTGTCCTAATCCAAGAATTAGGGACGTGTACTCTGCTTTGTTTTTGGAGTGGGAGTGTAGTAACTGCCCAATAGAGGAGACCTTTTCCTTTTGCTCATTGAAAATGACTATCCCAATTGTAGCCTGGTTCACTGTTCTTTTGTTAGCTGCATCAAAGAAAGGAGAGTGAGCTCCTTCTAGCTTTTAAGAACTTCCACCACTGGTGTCACTCCTTTGCCTCCTGTGTTGACCTTTAGCTTCTTCTCATAGTGACAATGAGTAAGAATAGCTGGTAGACTAGCTCTGGTGTATTTTTCCACTGGCATAGTGTAATCGAACTCTTGTAATCTAACAAGCCACTTAGAGATTCTAGACGAGACATCCATGTGTTGCATCACTATACGAAAAGACTTGTTCCATTGTATGAATCACAAAGGGTCTAGGCAATAGATACGAGCGGAACTTTGTAGTGGCAAACATCAATGAGAGAACCATGTGATTATTGTGGTGAATCCTTTTTCTTATGGGGTCATGACACGACTAGAGAAGTAGATAGGACACATGAAAGAGGTTTGGGGGTCCTTCTGCATTAGTACGGCTCCAAGTGTATCACTCCCTACACTAGGGTTAACATAAAATGGCTCATCTCATCTAGGGGGTGCAATGGTGGGAAGTGAAGCTAGGATTTTTTTCACTTTGCTAAACTGTTGCGCATTTTCCTCATTCCATAGGAAGACATCTCTTTGGGTGACTTGTTGTAAAGGGAGAACCACTTGAGAGAGCAAGTGAATGAACTTGCTCAAATACCTTACCTTCTGAAGGAAAGAGACCAATTGATTAGTTGTGGTGGGTGATGACAAAGACACTAAAGCTTGAAACTTGCTTGGGTCAACCTTAATTCCTTTTGCTGAAATTACATGGCGGAGAAGATTGACCTTGCTTTGAGCAATGTGACACTTATCTACATGAAGCTAGCTACCTAAGGTTTGCAGCCTCGCTAGGCCATCATAGACCTTGCTCAAATGGAGGGAGAGAGAATTATAGATGCAAACATTATCTATGAAAACCTGTAATGACTTACCAAAGTATGGCTGGTAGACAAAAGTACCATAGTGTTGGAATGTGTCCAGAGCATTGGTGAGGCCAAAAGGCATCACTCTATAAGAAAAACATCCCTATGGTGCTATGAAGATTGTCTTTTTTTGTTCTTCTTCTGCAATGCTAATCTGGAAGTAGCATGAGTAGCCATCACATACTGTGTAGCCTCTTGGCCTGCTACCTCATTGAGAATTTCATCTTGGAATGGGAGGAGAAAATGATCCCTTTTTGTTGCTGCATTGAGAGGTTTGTAGTCTACATAAACCCTCCACTTACCATTCTTATTTGGCGTGACCACCACTAGAGAGACCCACTCTGAGTCTTTGACGGGGTAGATGAAACCTGCATGTAGCAAATTCCTTACATCTTTGAGCAATGCCTCTTGCTGAATTATTCCAAGACTTCTGAGCTTTTGCACTACATGCTTACTTCCTTTCTTGAGTCTTATGCACTGCTGCACCATTGTGATGCTTGTGATCTTGTCATAACCATCAATGAAAAGTGTGGTGAAGTTACCTAGCATAGAGATGTATTCTTCTCTCTCTTCACTAGCTAACTTACTAGAAAGCATCCAATGTAACTTACTTGTATCCACCAAGGGTTGCGTACCTGATGGTCCCTCTTGGTTCTCTGGTGGTGCTTCAGATTCTATCAATCCTTTTAGATCTCCGAGGATGACTCCCATCACTTCGATGCTACTGTCACTCTCCTCAATTGTTGTCATCTCTTCTCTCAAGGTGGTCGAAGAGTCACTAGTGAATTCATCTTCTGATGCCTCCAAGCTCATGTTGTGTTGCTTTCCGATCATGTTGTGTTGCTTCCCAGTCTTCATGTCATAGAATATGTGCTTTCCCTTAGCATCCTCTATCTGGATCATTCCGGTACTCCAATCCTGCTTTGCCTCCATAGCCATGAGCCATGGAATTCCGAGAATGATAGGGTGGCCCTCCCCTTTGTGTGGCATGATAAAAATGTCTACCTCCACTTCTGTGTTGAATGCCTTCACTTTGATTGCATTCACAATGCCTACACATTTCACTTTGATGTTATTTGCCATTTTAGCTCGACAGGGTACCAGCCTACTTACCTCTAGGCCTATATGGTGCATCATTTTTTCACTCATGATGCATATTTGTGCACCGCCATCTATGTAGATGTTTGAGATATGTTTCCTCTTGATGTGGGCATCCATGATGGGTAGAATGTCGTCTAGATTCCTGCAAGAGATAGCCCCAGCTATCCTTGGTCTTGACTTTCTATTACTTACCATCTTCTTCCATTGTCTCCTCGTCCTTGGTGCAAGAAGAAGTAACTGGGGACAGGTTATTTTCAAACCATGCATAAAAACATCTTGAACTAGGTCATATGGTTTAGCATATGCACCCAGCAAAAAATCCACGATGTTGATCTTCCGTCGAGGCTTAGACGCATGCTTGCTAGACTCTCCTTTTCCTTTCATCTTTTCCTCCCTTTGAGAGGCCTCTTCGTGCCTAGCACACTTCACTCCCATGGAATCCACTTCTTCTACTTTTCCTTTTTCTTCGTCCTTCTCTCTAACACACTCTTCTACCTTTGCCTTGGGGAGGTTATTTAGCTACAAGACAAGAGACATGGCGCCCTTTAGAGAGAGGGGGGGGGGGTATTTGGGTCATGGGATATGATAGGAGAGAGAAAGGGGGGGTGGGGTATACTATTTTGGAAGATAGGGTAAGTTGCATGTGAGTTAGGGTGCATTATTGGTGAGTTAGAATGCATTATTGGTGAGAGGTGGGGTAGCTTGAGGGGAGAGAGAAAGGAGAAAGGACAAGGGGAAGAGAGAGGGGGTTGACCTTTTGAGTGGAGGAGAAGAAAAGGGACACACGGCGGGGCAACAGTGAAGAAAAAGGAGGCAAGGTGGGGATGGGCTGCCCCGCAGGCATGAGGTGGCCTATTTTACCTTTCTCATATATTTACATAATCATACTTTATTTTTTCTTACTTTTTCCAATGTCTTTTATCACTCCCTCCCTAAGAGGGGGTTTTCATGGGGTGGGGACGAGAGAAGAGGGGTATGGGAGCTATGGAAGATTCGCTAGTGGTTTCATTTGCTGATGTTTCCAGATTCATTTGCTTCTGCTTGCCAATACTCATGTCGTAGTAGATTGTCTCCCCTTTCTTACCGGTCATGCGTAGAAGGCCAGTACCCCAGTCCTGTTTTGCCTTCATGGCCATCAACCATGGCCTTCCCAAAATTAGTGGATAGCCCTCCCCCTTAGTAGGCATTACAAAAACATCTACCTCTACCTCAGTGTTGAAAGCTTTGATTTTCACGGCACTTACCACACCCACACACTTTACTTTTGCGTTGTTTGCCATCTTTGCCTTGCATGGAGAAGGCCTGTCAACCTCGAGCCCTAATCGAAGCATCATAGCTTCGCTCATTACACAGATTTGTGCACCTCCATCAATGTAGGTGTTTCCAACCCTCTTTCCTTTTATGTTTGCGTCGACAACTGGAAGGATGTCATCCATGTTGCATCCCGAAATTGCTCCGGCTACCTTTGTTTTGGAGCGTCTTGTACTTACCATTTTAGACCATTGTCGCCTTACTTTTGGTGCAAGATGTAGCAGCTGTGGCCATGTAATCTTCGGTCCTTGCTCTGCCACATCCAATGTTAGATAATAGGGCTTAGAACTTTCCCCTAGCTGGAAGTCGGTGATGCCCAATTTCCGTCGTGGCCTGGATGGCCTCTTGCTAGTTTCTCCTCTCATGCTTCTCTCATCATCTGATTGTGTAGCTTTCTCCCTCCTAGCTCTTTCACAGTCATGGCTTCAAGTGGTTCTAAAAAGGTTACCTTCTCCTTACCCTTGTCCCTCTCCTTTGATAGGGGTGGATCCACTACTATGGCTTTTCCTTTCTCTATGTTTACAGGAAGATCAGGTGGTGGGGCTGGTGGAAGAGGTGGGATGGATGCTTGTAGTGGTGTCTGGGGTGGACGTAGAATTTGTGTTGGTAGGGGTGGTGCTCGGGGTGGGGGTGTTCTTTCTCTAGGGGGTGACAATTGGTTCCTCCTACCTCCTCTATTATAGTTTTGTCGTGGTTTGGGACAGTAGTACATACCGTGACCGTCTTCTCCGCAGTTGTAGCAATGATACTCCCTGTTTTGTCGTCGTGATCTTCCAGGGTCTTGATCTCTTTCTTGACTCCTCCCTTGTTGTATTAAGTGGACAGACAAATTCTGCAGTTGGTCAGTAATATGGGCCAACATATCTTGTTGGTCATCTCTTACCCCAAGAGCCGGTGGTGGTGGTGGAATGGTGGTTGTCGTAGTTGCTGGTCGATGCGATGTTCCTGATTTTGTTGACTCGGTTTCTTTGGCTTTCATTCGCAGCTTCTTGTCTTTAAGGCGAGCAATCTCAATTGCTAACTCGTACGTAGCCGGGAATCTACCTTTCACCTTCTCCTTGAGAAGCGGCCATAAGCCATGCGTGAACCGGTCTTTTTTTAGAAAATCGGGTGCAGCTTCTCCCCTAGCCAGTGACTCAACCCACCGTTCCCACAAATCCACAAATTTGGACTCATAGGTGGCATATTCTAAAAGACCCTCCTGCTTCAAGTCTCTCAGCTTGTCCCACAAATTTTCTGAAGTGGTACCTCCCCCAAAGCGCCTCTTAAAAGAGGTTTTTAAGGGTTCCCAGTCATCCTTGGTTGCTTGTGGAAGTGCATTGTACCATGATCTAGCTTCTAGCTTTATGAGATGCTTAAAGATTCTAACCCGGGACTCATCCGTATCTTTGTTGCTCACTACACATGCTACTTCAAAGTCATCTAGGAAGTCTGTTACCAAATCCTCCCCCTTCTTTCCTTTAAATGTTGGAAATGCTACACTTGCCATGATTACTGAGAGAGAGCTAGAAAGACACACTGCTTAACTTGCAAAAGTTTTTTTCTTCTTTACAAGGAGGCGTGTATACCCTCTTATACTAGGACATAGATTAAAACTTCAAACGGTACATTGCCTTGTACCAAAGGTAAGACAAATGGTTGATCTGATGCCAGAACCTCCAAAAACCGCTCCCCACTTGGCATGGTGTCAATGACATGCTAGTAGTGAACCTTCAAATCCAGTATTACCTTGATTGAGCGTACACGTGTTGGTATGTGTGATCTGTCTTGAGGTAGGTTGTACTGATTCATGTGAAGCTTAGAGGTGCTTAGTCACTGTCCAAGCTTGTGGGAGAGGGTGGTGTTCTTTCCTGAAACAAACTCAGTAGATCCCTAGTTTCTCTAGTGAGAGTGTGAGCCAATGCTTCCGTTATCTGTGCTGCAGCATCAGGTGCGACTTGAAAACTGACTGTGATAATTACCTCGGTGACTTGAGTTACCCGATTCTCAAAGTAGAATAGTGTTGATTCTCTATTGTGTAGAGCTCCTTCCATTTTGTTGTTGTGGGTTGGTTGTAGGTTGCGGACATGGTTTCGACCTTCTCCTTCTTCTTCTTGGCACTTGGCCTATGTATATCCACTGGGTTTGGCGTGTTGGTTGACTCTCCCACTGCAAATCGATTACCGTTACGCCTGGCACTCGAGCTTCGATGGAGATGCGGAGTTTGTCTAGTTGTGCTTGGAGCTCTTCTTCTTCTGTCGTCCAATTAGCAAATCCTGCTAGCCATTCATCCATTCACAATAGTTTAAGGGTTTTAGTCTTGTAAACTGAAGGGTTTCATGAAAAGATCCTCAGTGGGGGCACCAAATGACAGGAGCAAAGCAAACTCCGAACCCCGACGGCCTCTAAAACACCGGGGACCAAATGGCGCGCCTCGAGCCTGTCATGGTAAAGCAAACAGGGGGCACCACCTAGCTTCAGCGGCTAGGACGCAAACAACACACCACCATAACAAATTTTTCATCCAAGAGAGATGGATGCTTGGAAGTAATGATGAAGAGGAAAGGGAATGAGATCAAGTGAGAGAGAGAGAGAGAGAGAGAGAGAGAGAGAGGGAGGAGGTATAGCGGCTTAGTACTTAGGCACCACAAAAGGATGGCGAATCCGCACACCCTTCACACATACACAAGCTCACTCCAAAACACAAGACTAGGTGGCGATTCCGCACACCTCACATGGGCAAAACATTGCAAGAAAACATACTCACAAAACCTTAAGCTTTATTTAGAGAATTAGGCGATGAAATGGGGAGCATAGGGTAGGGGAATGAGAAGGGAGAGAGTGGTAGAGCACATGGTGGATAGGTGGGAGTTGATGGCGAAGACTCGCACGAGGATTATGGCCATCATCCTTCATTTAGTTGCCCTTCATCTTCCATAGCCAAGGGTGTAGAGGTCATGCTCAAAACAAGCATGGTGATTGCGGTGATGGTGATGGTGATGGTGTGGGTGTGTGTGTGTCTGCACTAGGCACACACAGTGCATAGTGTGTTCTTTGGTGATGTTGTGTGTTTTTGTGTGATGGTGACCCCTCTTTATATAGGGGAGGAGGGGGGGCAGAAATTCTAGAATTTAGAAATGAAGAAATCATTATCTACATAGGCCATGTGACTGTGGGCCCCACTTGTCTGGCTGTGTGTATATGTGCCAGAACAGCAGTCTCATGAGAGAGAGACTAAGATAGAGAGATGGGTTGATGAAAAAAAGTGAGAGGTGACATGGAGAATAAAGTAATTACAAGAGGGGAGAGAGAGGAGTGTGTTCAGAGGTGAATCTGTGTGCAGATGTGTGTGAACACAAGAAAAATCAGGTAACCACCGGGTGGGGATGGGTCTGTGGGCACCTTTTTTTAGTGAAACTGAGTGTGTGTGAGTGTGGGGGAGGTTATTTAGCTACAAGACAAGAGACATGGCGCCCTTTAGAGAGAGGGGGGGGTATTTGGGTCATGGGATATGATAGGAGAGAGCAAGGGGGGGGTGGGGTATACTATTTTGGAAGATAGGGTAAGTTTCATGTGAGTTAGGGTGCATTATTGGTGAGTTAGAATGCATTATTGGTGAGAGGTGGGGTAGCTTGAGGGGAGAGAGAAAGGAGAAAGGACAAGGGGAAGAGAGAGGGGGTTGACCTTTTGAGTGGAGGAGAGGAAAAGGGACACGTGGCGGGGAAACAGTGAAGAAAAAGGAGGCAAGGTGGGGATGGGCTGCCCCGCAGGCATGAGGTGGCCTATTTTACCTTTCTCATATATTTACATAATCATACTTTATTTTTTCTTACTTTTTCCAATGTCTTTTATCACTCCCTCCCTAAGAGGGGGTTTTCATGGGGTGAGGACGAGAGAAGAGGGGTATGGGAGCTTGGCTTGTGAAAAGCCCCCATCAATGCCATGGCCGTCCTCTTCATAGTTGTAACAATGGTCGTACTGATTTTGTCTTCGCTGCCTTCTTCCTTGCTCTGGATTTTTGGCAGGTGCATGCACTTGCTGCACCAGATGTATTCAAAGATTCTCTAACTGGTTAATGATTTGGTTGAGCAGGTCTTGTTGATCTTCATCCGATTCTTATGGCTGATTCCTCTGGACGGTTGCTACAAGTGCAACTATGTGTGGTCGGGCCCTAACCGGTTCCTCTTCCTCGGTAGTTCTGAATGTAGACGCACTTTATTATCTTAAGGCGGGCTACTTCAATTGCTACCTCATATGTAGCAGGAAACCTTCCCTTCACCTTCTCTTTAAAAATTGGCCATAGACCTGCCAAAAACCGGTCTTTTTTTAAGGAAATCGGGTGCCCCTTCGCACTCCCTCAGCGATGCAACCCATCGTCCGCATAGATCCACAAACTTTGATTTGTATGCTGCATATTTAGTCATACTTCCTTTCCTCCACTCCATCAGCAATTGCCACAATTTCTCCGATGTGGTGCCTTCTCCAAAGTGTTTTAGAAATGCTGCTCTTAGCAGGTCCCACCTCTCCTTGGTGGCTTGCACCAAGGCGTTGTACCATGATCTTGCTTCCACTTTCATTAACAATGAAAAAATACGTAGACGGGAAGCATCATCATCCCTTCCAAAGATGACACATTCTATTTCAAGATTATATAGGAAATCCAAAGCATCTTCCCCCACCTTACCCGTGAAGGTCGAGAAGGAAACGTTTGCCATTGCAAAACACAAATTTCAAATTCTTTTTTCTTTTTTCCTTATCTACAAATGACTTAGTTTTTTTCTTATAAGGTTGGGTGGATAGATCAAAACATGATGATAATTGAAACATTAAAGGAGTGATGGTAGTCCAACATGAGAAGGATAACGGGGTTTGGAGAGCTAAAGATCTCTCCTACCACCGCAACACCAAACTGATACACAATCTTTTGCTGATAAAAGATCTTCCTATCTACATATATATGTAAGTGCATGTGTTGTAGAAACCTAAACAAAAAAGCAATTGGTCCATTATCCACGATGCACAGAGTGTAGAGTACTCACTTATACCCTTACCATTATGGTGTTGACAAGTCAGGACATCCACAAGAGGTCATCGCCCTTCATAGGTTCCCGCTTCTCTTCATTGCACATCACGTATGGAGTGATGGCGACTTGTTTGACCACTCCTAACCTTTTAGCTAGCAACAATTGCAACTAGTTACTATAATCAGCTTGTTGCATGAATTCCACACCATTTAATTGTAGCTCATCTCTGACCCATTGGGTTTCACCCATGGTAGTAGACAATTTCTTTAATTTAGGATGGGTTGTACGGGGAGAGGAGGAAGTCTCTCTACCTGTGATCCCAAATAGCAAGGACAATAGCCAAACCACTCCACTCTAGGGCATGGAAACCTCCTTATCATCTCTGCTTTGGGGTTCTCAAAGTGAACGGCAGCACTCGCATGCACTCCATGAATCGATAGGCGACCTTTTGCCACTTTGCTTCAAATGACCTTCTTTTTGGAAAACTAGGCACTATTCTGCTTTCCGAACTCGAAGCACTTGCATGGCCAGTTGTTTCTCCTTCCTTGGGGGTCACGTGATTTAGGATTGGCCTAGCCCTCCTTTTCCCTTGGCACGAGGAGCCCCTTTGGGCCACTTAGGAGTTGAGGCTACACTTTTATTTTCAGATTCCTTGGGAAAGAGAGGCATCACTAACCTCTTTCCTTCCTTAATATGGATGATTTCTCCATGGTGGACATCGATGTAGAGGATTTATGCATCTCCTTTACTTCCATCGATGTCACTCATTGATAGAGTGCAGTAGGTGACGATAATGAGAGCAGCCTGCTGCCCTCCCTCTGGTGGCTCTTGATTTACGACTAGAATGAGAGCTGCTAGATGGAAAAATTACTTCTTGGATGTTGACGACGGTGTATTCCGGCAGGAGCACTTTGATGAAAGCTATTCGTGCTTCTTCAATTTCTTCCTCTTCCGTTCTTTAATTGGAGAATTCCCTCAGTCACTCGTCCATGGTCGACAATGTGCATTACTTTTAGCATTGTAAGCTGAAGTGTTTCGAGAAGCCCTCCTACATGGGGGCACCAAATGACAAGCGCAAGCACAAAATGGACCCCAGCGGGCTCTACACTAGGACCGTGCATGCCAAACTCCTCACGGAGAGTGAATTGGGGGCACCACCTAGCTTTTAGTGGCTAGGATGTGGACACCAGCAATGCAAATAACACTAATTACAGCACACCACACACACACACACACACACACACACACACACATATAGATAGAGAGAGAGAGAGAGAGAGAGAGAGAGAGAGAGAGAGAGAGAGAGAGAGAGAGAGAGAGAGAGAGAGAGAGAGAGAGAGAGAGAGAGAAGGACGAAGACGTAGACGTAGATGATGAAACCCCCTCGGGACGTGAGGGAAAACTTGATTCAAGGTGGTATTTAGAGAAACCTTTTTTTTGGCGAGATGGAGGCCGTGGTGATAGAGATAGAGCGAGAGAGAGAGAGAGCCTATAGTGCATCCTCTAGGGAAAATTCACGTGTATGAAGGTCCTACTCTTGTGTGTAGCGACCCTTGGAGTCAGTGTGTGTGCATGGATTCCTTCTCAAGTGCTGACTCCTCGATAGTGACCTCTTAGTGCTCTTCGATTTTTGCAGGTTGCGTTAGTTTAACATAAACTGAATAGATTAGGGCCCTAAGCTGGAGAGACAAAGCAGGCATACGGGTCCCGGATGGTTGAATGGCGCTTTGTTTTGGGAGGAACAATAAATGATACTCTCCTAGGTGAGCCTTTGTGACCATCACCTACAGAGAGGTGGAATATAGAATTGATTTTTCTTACAAGGTTTTGGATTGAAAAAGAAAAATGGATTACCCTACGGATGTTTACTACAGAGATGCGTCATGGACGAGATGTCGGTGGATTGCAGGCTTTACTGGTGCCATGATCTAGCACGCTCGTCAACTTCGGTGCCGGTTGGGGCATGCCTTCGACGCCTTTCTTCAAATTGTGGTTGTCATCGCGTGATCTTGGTGTGCTTTTCAATGCGTCCTCATCCGTCTTTGTTGCTTCTTTTCTGCTTCCGTGTGTACCGTGTGTGTGCATTGTTAATGTGTATGTGACTATGTGTGTGTACTCATGCGTGTAGTGTATGTATGTGTATGTGAGTGTGTATGTGTGTTTATAAAAAGAGAGAGAATGGACTGAATTTTATAGGACGAGAGAGAGAAAAGAGTGAGCAAGAGATAGATGGGTCTGTGTGAGTACATGAGTGTGTGTGTGTGTAGGGTAGGAGAGATAGAGAGAGACTTCTTACATAGAGATCGAGAGAGAGTGGGAGAGAGGGTTGAACGAGAGAGACATGGAGAGAGAGCAAGAGATGGGGAGAGAGAGGCTGAGTGTGTGTGTGTGTGTGTGTGTGTGTATGGAAAGAGAGAGAGAGATGTTTCTCCACTAGCTGTTGTCGACACAAGAAGAGAGAGAGAGAGAGAGAGAGAGAGAGAGAGAGAGAGAGAGAGAGAGAGAGAGAGAGAGAGAGAGAACTTATGGCTTCCGATAATGGATGAGAGAGAGAGAGAGAGAGAGATGATAATGGAGGAGAGAGAGCAAGGGTGTGGTGCCAAGCTGGGGTGACCCCTCTGTGGGCCCACATGTCAAGGAGGGAGGGGTGGCGCATGCAAGAAAAAAAAAGTTTTTTAAAAATATTTTTTTCTTGTATTATGCTCCCCAGCGAGTAGGGTTTTTTACCCACGGCCATGGCTCCGAAAGCCGGCCGTGAACACTTTTGAACCCACCACCAAACTTGGTGTCAAACCCACTCAATAGAAGCAAATATGGAAAATGATGGTGTGCTTACAAACATGAGTACCATGTGAGTGCCATCAATTTCAATGCCCTGGAGTGGGGGGGGGGGGGGGGGGGGGGGGATGTCGAATTTACCATTGTGCACAGTAAGAGCCATATCCCATCCATAGGCTCTGGAAACTACGGGGGCTGCATGCTCTGCTAAACATCTCTCACACATGGGGATGTGTTGTAGCCTCTACAATATTTCTACAATTAGTTGATAATTGCAGCACTTCAAGTGTGCCAACACCGAGTCGGAGAAGTGACGAGTGATTGCGGGTTATCAAGCCTAATTTAGAGCCTAGGTCATCAGAGAGAGAAATTTATACGGGCAGTCTGTTAAATGGGTTGAAAGGGGCATAATAAATGCCGACTCCTTGTGAAATGGTTGCTGGCATTGTAGGCATTGCAAGCCCTTAGCGTGATGAGCTTCTTATGATGGCGCAATTGTGGTTGTGTTGTTCTAAGTAAGTGATGGGGACCAATGTCTCCATGGCATGTTGAGAATCTTGGCTCTTAGAACTATTGTGAATCCTACTAAGTAAGCAATGGGGCAGAATGTCTCTAGGGCCTGTTGAGAAGCAAGCATCCTTGATGTATTGGTGTTGGTCAAGGGATATGAAGTAAAGACTTCTCTCCAAATATAGTCTCTTGGATACACTTATACACCTATATGAGGATATGGCTAGCAAGATGTATTGAGGGAGCTTCGCATTGTTTGCAAAGGATGCAAGAAGGGGGATTAGTCATAGATGCATTCTGGATAATTTTTTTAATATGTGCCATGCATTAAGCACTCAACTCTACTATGATTGATGAAAAAATGTCCTTACTAGCATGAGGAAAGGATATATCCTCGCAACCCACTTGCATGGTAGATCTTTCAAAGCCACAAGGAGTCACTGAGAAGCTTCCTATCTAGCACATCATGCTAAATATGTTAAATAATGATAGAGCAAATAGTTTTCTCCAGTTTTCGAACTATGTGGCGTGGTGGTTTTTCTCTAAATTCCGATTTTTAGAGTATGTGGAGTGGGGGGGTTTTCTCTAAATGTTGTCTCCTTAAATGTGGTAATGCAAAGAATGAGAAAGCTCCATGCTTGCACTATTGTTGATGCCCAATGCATTGTGTTTGCAATGCTTTGTATGATGTATCAAAGTGAGTCACAATGAGAGAGAGAGAGAGAGAGAGAGAGAGAGAGAGAGAGAGAGAGAGAGAGAGAGAGAGAGAAGGTTATATTCCTTCCTAATTAGTACTAATATTAAATCATTATTTTAGTTGATAGTAGAGAGATTCATTAATAAGCTTTTTATTGAACTGCTGTCGTAGGCAGCATCGAGTTGGAGGCGGTGAGAGTCTCACTCATATATTCAATATGCATACCTTTGTGTAGCCAATGAAGCTTGCAGTACTGATTGCTGAGTGAAGAGCTCAAAACTGAATCCCCACATTTTGTGTTGCAAAAGCACACGGAAATGTTGCTCTTTGGGGAGGGTCACCCAGATTACACTGGATCCAAAAATGGGGGATGTCTTTTTTACCCAATGTGTGTGCGCCAATGAGGACCCTTGCCCCTGCCTCTCTCTTTACCTCCACCCGTCTGAACCCAACCTAATTGACACGGAGTCTTTCAATGGGAATCTACCATTCAAAATCAATTGAGTGGTGTCAATTAAAAAGTGAAGTGGTGTTGTACCTTTCACCTCATGGCATAGCTCATTTTGATGGCTAGCATCTCTTCTCAAAGATTTTGCCAAAATATCTATGACCTCACAAGACAAATTAAATTTTGCATTAATGGATGTGTGGAGGAGAAAATTTTCACTTTATAATTCTTAAAGATGGAGAGAGATGCATTTAGTGCATTGTAATGCTTGTGATGTATGGTTTGGAGTTGGCATTGTGCTCCACATTTACAATAATACCGTAGGGAATGTGCCCTTCCCCTGCCATTTTTATCCCCTCCATTGTTAAACTTGGGGACTTATGCTTCTCCTCGAGTGTTGGAGGGACTTTCTTATTTTAAAAATATTAGAGTTGCACAAAGAAGAACTCATTATTGTCGATGTTATGCAAGCCTGTACAATTTAGATTGCCATGCCATAGTGTACCCTCCTTTTGTCCTTTAATTCGGCATCACAAAAGCTTTTCAATTTTTGTCATCTTTATCTACATTGTTTTCAATAGAGATGACATAAATTCATTGCTTTGACGCGTACATGATGGAATCTAGTTCTAAGTACTTTTGAGATCACATAGAGAACTGAAACCAAAATATAAGTGTACCTTTGGTATTGATTGTATACATCAAAGCACAACCTTGGATGGATCAACTCCTAAACCTTCCTTTCATAGTTCCACCACCTTGCCACTAGTATGTGTTTTACCATGGCCATCCTTTTTGTGACTTTCTCCAGCATGTCAAATATCGCACACTTTTTCTATCACTCTTGCCATTACCTGCACTTGTTTTGATTTTCTTGCTCTCAAGATAGGTTGAATCTGGCGTATTGTCCGCTTACACACTCTCTCTCTCTCCCTCTCTCTCTCTCACACACACACACACACACAAAAACAAAAAAACTCACACTCAAGGACAAACCTTGAAGTTTATAGAGAGATGCACTCCAATTAGGACCCGGGAGCAGCCAGAAACACTCTTTCTCTCTCTTCTACCTCGGTAATCAAGTAGACACAGAAGCTCTCTTTGTCTCTCAAGTTCTTATTGGTGATTCCTTTTACAAGAGCCAATATTTGTAACATTCCCATCCCTCCTGCTCTAGTCCTTACATTCATCATTGTCATCATTGCAAACAACTATTTGTCTACTATCAACATTGCTTCCAAGTTCTTGCTCCTCTTTCAACCTAGTGGCACAGCGAAAATCCTTTTGTGGTCTCTATGTTTGTGAGAGTCGTCACTTCTAGCATATCCATTCTACAATCATGAAGTTATCTAAGAGTCTTTGATCCCCACCCCTACAATCAAGCCCCTTGATATATATTCTCTTTGTCATGGTCTCTTTGTGTTTCAAACATTCTCTCACACTCATGTCTATTGCAATCTCCATCACCAGGTCTTTTGTGTTATTTGCCAGCATGGTCACCATGTTAATTATCATTGTCATGTCGCTCATGTATACTATGATCTCCGAGGAAAATGACACCAAGAATTGAAAAGGATGTCTTGATCTTGTTCAAAAGAATTTGTGCAGTTGTCTTTCTCACAAAAATGAGATTCTCCTTCTCCAAGCACAAGGAAAAGCCCCGCAAAATGCCTCCCCACAAACCTATTTACAAAAGAGGTTAATGTTACATTTTTAGTATTTGTGGGACGCGTGTTTAACCTCATTTCTATCTTATTGCAGACATAGCGAGAACCACAAATATAATTGTCAATCCATGGGACAAAGATGACTCGACTAGTGCATAGAGGCTACAAGAGGCTGTCAATCTCTTGGAAAACAATAGAAAACTCGCATCTAACTCAAGCTACACTCAAATGATAGAAATCACCAAAATCTAGTCGCTAACCGACAAACAAATCATAACCCTTATAGCATCAAACAACATCCAAACGTCACAAAACTTCTAGGACATGTTTATGACACCTAAGCACACATGCTTATGGTCTCAAATCTCACTTTAGGTCAAGTGCAAAAAAAGCTAGTCATTTTCAACCCATGCATCTAAATGCTTAGAAATGATGCCCCAATACCCCACCTATGATTTTTAAGCTTAAATTCCTACTTATGAAGAAATTAGGCCACGGGTCGACGACGCAAAAAGCTACAGATTACCATGAAATGCTTACATCAATGCATAGAGCTCTTACCTACAGTTGCAATGCAACAAACGGCATTGCAATGTGACAACAGAGAAGAGAGTAGGAAGCGCGAGAAGGAGAGAAGTGAGCATTGTTAGCTCACACTGTGCTCTATTATCCAAAATACTTACAAAAATTGGCTTATATACATTAGCCAAGGTTTCTGTGGTCAAAACTAATAATCTAGGAGCTTTAACTAAATATAGGTTGATACAATCTAGAAGATTGTAGCCCCGGCTCATCAATTACACTGTTTATCTGGAAAGTAGGAGCTACAACATTCCCGATTCATCAAAATAATAAGTGTTTTTACAATAAAAGCTCCCAAACATGTTATCCGCGTTAGATTGCTGCTAACAATATTTTTTGATAACCATCCACCTGTTCGAATCTTTTTAGTATCCTTTGCTTGTAAATGTATGGGCACTACACTCGAAGAGTGAGCCATTTTCTTGGAACTCCTCTCTCTCATATGATCCCCCCCCCTAGCTCTAGCGATATCGCTAGTGGAGTGGGGTTTGCCTCAAACAAAGTGGGCGCCCTTTGGCCCTTGTGTGAAATGGTCCCAACTACCATGAGTCAACACACCAACAATCATTGTCGGACATTGTCGCCAACCTCTAGACCAACGTTATGTAGCTCTCACGGCCACCCACATGATGAGGGAGAGAGAGATGCCATGGCTAGGCTCCCCCATGATCTCTCTCTCTCTCTCTCTCTCTCTCTCTCTCTCTCTCTCTCTCTCTCTCTCTCTCTTCCCCCTTTGATACTTATAAGGGGCGCTCGTTTATGGCTAAATACCCTACCATAATTACTTCTTGCCTCAGATGTGGGATTTTCCACTTCCACATGGCAAATTTATAAGCTATGCACCCCCAATAGTTGGGAAAAAAACCATATCCAAACTTTATAAAACCCTTTTTTTGTTGCTGCTTGGAAACCCATAACTTTCAACTCCACTGCCCAATGATCCATCTGTAAAATCTTAGCAAGGCTCCATGGTGCTGACTTTAAAACCCCACATCACCTCTGCAGATTCATTTTTTAAGGTTGTAAACCGTCGCTCCAAAAAAATGAAAAAAACCATCCAATCTCCAATTACCACTGTAACTTGCCTATCTTATTGCTCAAAACTTCGATCAGCATGTTGTAACTTCCAATGTGCTTTGTATGCTACATACTACCTCTAAAAACTCTAGATACCTTGAGAAAAACCTTGATGGCATACTTTTCAAGGCAATCCAAGAAATGCAAAGCTGGCCCTCAACAAATCTTTATTTGCTCATAATTTGACCATTAGGACTCCAATTTCAAACCCTTGAAAAGACCAACATGCACCACAAATTGAACACTTCAATCCTAGCATCACACATACACTTTGAGCCATTTCTACACTTTCTTCATATGGTATAGATTTGAAAACCACCTTTTCCTTCCAAGTGCAATATCTTGAGCACTAGACATCCAATTAACAAGTTAGACCAACTTGAAGAGTACTCTAAAGGCCACCTTATGCAACATCATCTGTGAACTTTTAGAAACTTTTAGGACCCAAATTTATTGGTCCTATAGCATTAGTTCTCGGCCCAAAATAAACACAAAAAAAATGCAGCTTTGGATACCTTCGATTGTACTGGCCCCTCATACTTGCTATTGCACTGTGGCATGCACCTATATACGGCCCTCGCTTGGATTATGTCCACTTCTAACTCTGACACTTTATAGCTGTACCAATGCACACAGACGCACACACACACACACACACATATGCACATGAAATTGGAAGAGAGCAAAGGAGATACACATGTGTGTGTGTGTGTGTGTGTGTGTGTGTGTGTGTGTGTGTGTGAGAGAGAGAGAGAGAGAGAGAGAGAGAGAGAGAGAGAGAGAGAGAGAGAGAGAGAGAGAGAGAGAGAGAGAGTGTTGGGGTATAAATCCCAATGTGGTCACCCAGGTAAGTGGGCGGGCCGCCAGGTATGTACACATATTCTTTTGTAAAAACCTAATAAGAACTCACTATGCTCTACACATTACAGTAGAGCGAGTTCACCATATCGTCGTGCTATTCTTCTCGCACTCTCTCTCTCGCGTCGCACTTCCGCTCGTACTCCTTCAACTGGTATCAGAGCTCAGATCGAGGCTCGGGGGAGCACTGCAGGAGGCTAGAGTCACCAGCTCAAATTGGAGTGAAATTCGACAGGCAAAGATAGGTGTGCTTAGAATTTCATTCTGAGGTCATCTCGGTCACCGTTCGACTTCGACAAAGTTCTGCGCAGGTCATTTTCGACTACGTGGTCTCAGCGGGTGTAGATCCGACTCTGCAAATTTGGGGTTTTTGGCCTACGACTGCAGGTGATCAGGATATCGACACTCCCAGAGTGTTGATTTGTGGCTGTCTACACATCGAAGGACGGCTCACAGTTCTTGGAGGCGTGTCACATACGACACAGGCGCATCTACACACAGACTGTAGGCGACATCCACTAGTTCATCAGGTAGCTTGTGTTTGCTGCTTGATATTCCAGATTTCATCCTGACATTGCAGGTACTTCCACATGGGATGTATTGTCAGAGATGATGTATGTCTGTTGAGGGTTTCCTGGCTGTGAGTCACGCAGCAAACAACCGCAGCGGTTACAGCATACAGTGGGAAATTTGTGGATGTATGACTTTGTGGGAAGTCTGTGTACTGTCAGATTTACTGCAGCCTTTGTTGAGGGTCGAGTGAGGTTTTATTGAGCTGGGGGATTCTCGAATGTTGAGATCCTTTCGGTGATACAGGTCTTGGAGCGATCCCTCGAGCACCCTTAGATAGGCAGCTAGGATGTATTGACTGTGAGTTAGACAGTTGGGATTGCATCTTTGCTTTACTGCCGTTGAGGCATTGTCGCAGTCTATGCTTACAGGACAGTGACAGGACAGTCAGAGACAATACAGGTGCAGGACAGGTTTACCCACAGCTTACAGTGTTAGAGAGACAGTGGTTTTTTGAGCTGTTTTTTGGTCTGTTTTTAGTACACCAGAGCCATTTTACAAAGGAGACTCTGCCAA
Source organism: Adiantum capillus-veneris (assembly GCF_014529385.1). Lineage (NCBI taxonomy): Eukaryota > Viridiplantae > Streptophyta > Polypodiopsida > Polypodiales > Pteridaceae > Adiantum > Adiantum capillus-veneris. The sequence continues at coordinate 18,727,531 of NC_140954.1, forward strand.
AATTTTTGTAGAATCTGAAGCTTTCTTGGTTCATTTGACAGGTTGATATTGGTTCAGAGGTCGGTTTACAGGGGAAACTCTGCCGAATTTTTCCCAGGAAAGTAAACCACTATGAAGCGTAGCTATGGCTGGATCACAGGACACTGCTCTTTACAATATCAAGAAGCTGGATGGAACCAATTTCCCATTGTGGAAGAAGCAGATTTGGCACGTGTTGGTACAAAAGAAGTAGATAAAACCTATAAATCTCAAGGGGATAAAACTAGAAGATATGGACGAAGATGAATGGAACGAAATGGATGAATTGACACTTTCTACCATTATGCTGACTTTGGCAGAAAGCGTTTACTTCAATGTAGCAGACGAGATGTCGGCTTATCAAGCATGGTTAAAGCTGAGTGATCTTTATGAGAAGCAGAGTGCAGCTTCACAGGTATACTGGCTTAAGAAGCTTCTTGACTTGAAGATGAAAGAAGGGACACCTATGTCCAATCATCTGAATAAATTCAACACAATCTATAGTCAGTTGTCAGCTCAAGGTGTCAAGTTTGATGAACCTGTTAGAGCTATGTTCCTGTTGATCACATTGCCGGAAAGTTGGGACACTTTTCGCACAGCTTTGAGTAATTCTGCACCTCCAGATGGTTTGAACATAGCAGGTGTAGAAGGAAGTCTATTTATTGAAGAAACCAATAGAAAGACAATGGACAAAGGCAAAGGAACAGCCTTAGTTGTCAGGGGAAGGACCAAAGAAAAGTACAAAGGTGGAAAGAGGAATCAGTCTCGTAGCAAGTCCCGCAGTGCTAAAGGCAAGAGTGACATAGAATGCTACCATTGTGGCAAGAAGGGTCACATGAAAGAGACTGCAGAGAATGGAAAGCAGAAAAAGGCAAAGAGAAAGATGAAGACCATGGTGAGAAGAACAAGTCCTCAGTGAAGATTCAAGAAATAAATGTGACAAACACTGTTGCAGAGGATGACAGTCTAGTGTCAGGAGACATCTACTTCTTGAAGAATACAATGGACTCAGCTCTTCTTACAGCATCTGATGGAAATGCACTGAGTGACTGGATTATAGAATCAGGGGCATCACTACATGTGTCTCCAAACTAGGAGTGGTTTACTTCTTATGTGACCACCAAAGATCATGTTCGGCTAGGCAATGGGCAGACATGTGAGATCTTAGGTGTTGGAGATGTTCAATTGAAGTTTCAGAATGGCTCTTCTTTCACGCTGAAGAATGTGAGACATGTTCCCGCAATTACAAAGAGCTTGATCATCATAGGTTTACTTGATGATGCTGGCTACGTCACCACTTTTGGACAGAACATGTGGAAGATATCCAAGGGTTCTATGATAGTAGCACATGGAGTAAATTCTTGAGGACTTTACATGATTTATGTATCAAATGTCTCTAAAAATGTAATCAATGTAACCAAGCAGCCGAACGTTTCTTTGTGGCATAGCCGGTTAGGACATATGTCCAAGAAGGGAATGGAAATCTCGTCTCGTTCTGGTTATTTGCCTGGATTTTCATTTAATGATTTTGAATTCTGTGAACATTGTCTGTATGGTAAGCAAACACAACAGCCACATAGGCATAGAAGCAGTAGAAGAGATACACAGTTGGCACTTGTTCATAGTGATTTGTGTGGACCTATGCCTAACCTATCTCTAGGGGGAGCTTCTTACTTTATGACATTTATAGATGATTACTCGAGGAAAGTATGGGTTTACTTTCTTAAGCACAAGGATGAAGCGTTTAGTGTTTTCAAAACTTTTGTAACACTTGTGGAGAATCAGAGTGGCAAGAAGCTTAAATGCTTACGCACTGACAATGGTGGAGAGTATGTTTCAAAGGCCTTTCAGGACTTTTGTGAGTCAAAAGGTATAAAACGTGAACTTACTGCTCCTTACAATCCTCCTCAAAATGGTGTTGCTGAGAGGATGAATAGGACCATACAAGAGAAGGTCAGAAGTATGTTGTCTAATGCACAACTGCCAAATGGGTTTTGGGCTGAAGCTGTATCAACATCTGTTCATCTTGTAAATAGATCTCCTAGCAAGGTTTTGCAGAAGGATTCAGTGCCAGAGATGGTATGGTCAGGCAAAATGTCCTCATACAAGCATCTCAGAGTCTTTGGCTGTGAGGCATATACTCACGTTCCAAAGGAATTTAGGAACAAACTTGAGCCAAAGAGTAGAAAGTGCATATTTCTAGGCTATGGTAATTCTGGTGAGATGGGGTATAGACTTTGGGATCCCGAATCCAGAAAGGTTGTCTGCAGCAATGATTTTCACTTTAATGAATCCAAATATCATTCTAAACTAGAGAGGGTTGAGGAGATTATAAGAGTTGTCTTCCAAGAAGATGGACCTGCACGTGCAAGACAAAATGTCAGGGCTCAAGAGGAGCAAGGACAGGATAGAGTGAAACCACGGGTTGTGGCTGAGCTTGAGCCACCTATTGTGCGTAGATCTGGACGTGTCACGCGACCTTCTGATAGGTTTGTTCCATCTATGAACTATGTCATGTTGACTGATTGCAATGAGCCTTCATGTTACAAGGAAGCAGTGAAAATGAAGGACTCTGGGAATTGGCAATTGGCCATGCAGTCAGAGATGACAGCTCTGCATAAAAACAAGACATGGAAGCTAGTTAAATTACCACAGGGCAAAAAGGATCTACCTTGTAAATGGGTTTACAGGTATAAGATCACCGCTCATGATAGTCATCCAAAGTACAAAGCAAGGCTTGTTGCCAAGGGCTTTAAGCAAGAACAAGGCATTGACTTTGATGAAGTCTTCTCTCCGGTGGTCAAGATGACAACATTGAGATGCTTTCTTGCATTGGTTGCCATATTAGATTTGGTGTTGCACCAAATGGATGTCAAGACAGCGTTCTTGCATGGTGATTGAGATGTGGAAATTTACATGCAGCAGCCAGAAGGGTTTGTTGAGAAAGGCAAGGAAGATTGGGTATGCCAGTTGTTAAAGAGTCTTTATGGCTTAAAACAATCACCGAGGGCATGGTACCATAAATTCCACAAGTTTATGCTTTCTCAAGGCTACAAACGTAGTGAGTTCGATCACTGTCTATATACAAAGAAGGCTAAGGATGGTAATTGGCTGATCCTTATTTTGTATGTGGATGACATGTTGATTGCTGGCAAGCACTTAGAAGAAATTTCAGCTTTGAAGTCAAAGATGGCAAAATAGTTTGACATGAAAGACATGGGTGAGGCAAGTCATATCCTTGGTATGCGCATTGAGAGAGACAGATCAAAGAAGTTGATTTGGTTATCTCAAACAGAGTATATTGACAAGGTTTTGCAACGTTTCAATATGGAGAAGGGAAAGGCACTGAGTGTTCCATTGCCACCATATGTGAAACTTAGCAAACGAGATTGTCCCATGTCTGAGGAAGAACATGCTGAAATGGATAAGATTCCATATGTGTCTGCAGTGGGTAGTTTGATGTATGCAATGATTGCTACTCGCCCAGACATTGCATTTGCAGTGGGAGTAGTAAGTCGATACATGTCAAACCCAGGTAAGAAACATTGGGAGGCAGTGAAAGGAATATTGAGATACCTCAAAGCTACAAAGATTATGCGTATATGCTATGGGAGTCAGGATCTAAGTGTAAAGGGTTTTACAGACTCAGATTATGCAGGTGACTTAGAAAACTGAAGGTCTACGTCAGGGTATGTCTTTACATTGGCTGGTGGAGCAGTATCATGGCGTTCTAGATTACAAGATTGTGTTACTCAGTCTACTACAGAGGCTGAATATGTTGCAGCATCAAAGGCATGCAAAGAATCAATTTGGCTTAATCGACTAGTAACAGATTTGGGAATCAAACAAGAGATGCCTGTGTTATATTGTGATAGTCAAAGTGCTATACAATTGGCTCGCAATCCAGTTTATCACTCAAAGACAAAGCATGTGGATGTGAAGTATCATTTCATCAGGGAAATGATCGAGGATAAGCAACTTCAGCTTGTCAAAGTTCACACCACAGAAAATCCTGCTAATCTACTTACAAAAGGACTTCCCTCAGAGAGCTTTGCGCATTTTCGCAAGCAGTTAGGTGTAGGGTAGTACATCACTTCTCTACATCTCTTGTATATTAGCTTGTATAGTAGCTTCTCTCACACTTAAAGTACCACATTGGACTTTAAGTGGGAGGTTGTTGGGGTATAAAGCCCAATGTGGTCGCCCAGGTAAGTGGGCGGGCCGCCAAGTATGTACACATATTCTTTTGTAAAAACCTAATAAGAACTCACTATGCTCTACACATTACAGTAGAGCGAGTTCACCATATCGTCGTGCTCTTCTTCTCGCACTCTCTCTCACGTCGCACTTCCGCTCGTACTCCTTCAGAGAGAGCTTCCTTGGATCCCTCATGGCACACACACACTCTCAACAAGAGAATAAGCACATTCAATAGCAAGACAGAGAGGGAGATTAGGTGCCTCTTCCTCAGCATCGAAGAAAGAGAGGCTGGTGTGCATTTTCACACACACACACACACATGAAGCTTCCACTTTGGCTCTTGGAATCAAGGAACTCACTTTTTGGATTGTGGAATCAGCGGAGAATTTTAACATCCAATTCCTTTGACATCCCATCGCAGTCTCTCTATTGACGAGCTTGCATGTCTTACCTTTGGCATCCTCTTCTTGACTTCAACATAGAGAGAGAGAGAGAGAGAGAGAGAGAGAGAGAGAGAGAGAGAGAGAGAGAGAGAGAGAGAGAGAGAGAGAGAGAGAGAGAGAGAGAGAGAGAGAGAGAGAGAGCACATCGGCTCTCCTCCAGAATCCGGTGAGGTGCTTCTTCTATAGAGAAGTGACACCTGCATCGAAATGGATGACGATGGCAACATCAATTTTGGGATTCTCACAAACACGCTCTCTAGCATTCTAGAGAGCAAGATAGGGAGAGAGCTTGTCAATAGTGGGAGGCATTGTTACAACTTTCCATTAGTAGCAATTCTATGCATTGTTTAGAGAAATTTTGGATTGCCATATGTGTTTTTGCTATCATGTATAGGATTGTGGTATTCTTAAGATTGTGATCTTTGTATCTACAAACACATACAGCTCTCTTACACTCACAATGTCTACAAGTTGCAGATCTCTTACATTCATAGGGTCTAAAGTAGCTTGATATAGGTTTTTGCACCATTTTGGTTCCCATGGGAGTTCTGTGCATATCGATTATGTGTATGTTGGCAAGGATTTTGTGATGTGAGGTCTATTGATCGTGTTTACTCCCTGTTGTCATAGCTAATGGGTTTGTAAAAGTGAGCCATGTTAGCACCGTCTTGCTTGTTGTGGGAAACAAGAGAGACAAGATGGACGGCACCAAGCAAAAAGCTCAAATTAAACTTAGATTACTTAAAATTGACACCTTGAATGCCTTGAGCTACTAACAATTAACCAAACTGGGATTCCTTCATAAATCTTGGTAGTTAATGGTATTGTTAGAGAAATTCTCAAGCTTGTGAGAGCTCAATCCTCCCAGGAATAATCCTGAGGGAGAAAAAATTAACCCTGGCTACACTTGAAAGCTTATCCATCTCAAGTTTGCTTACTATTAGAGCTTAAAAGCTACTACTCATTTGCCTAGGTCAAGAGAAAGAGAGCCCAATTGCAATTTGTTTGGTTTCTCCTCTCTTGACAAGTCCAAGAGTAAGCAAACTTGAGAGGGAGAGCTCCTTCTCTTCTTCTTGTTCTTCTTATCTGCTCCTAAATGAGAGTGGGTGAGTTGGAGAGAGAAATCTTTGTCTCCTTTGCATTGTTTGCTTCTCTCACTTCACACCAAGGTCGAGTCGAGCTCCCTTGATTTGTTCCTTTCCTTCAATGTCATTAGGAGAGAAAGAGACTACAAGATTGATCTCCCCCAATTCCCATAGCTTTCTTCTGTGTCATGGTAGAGAGCAAGAGAGATCTAAAAGCCGAGATTTTTCTCCTTAAGTCGAGAGAGAGAGAGAGAGAGAGAGAGAGAGAGAGAGAGAGAGAGAGAGAGAGAGAGAGAGAGAGAGAGAGAGAGAGAGAGAGAGAGAGAGAGAGAGAGAGAGAGTAATCAAGATCCCCCCCTCCCCACCCCACTTCATATCCTTCACAATACGCCCTTTTTATTTATTAAAACTCCCCTTCAATGTCCCCCCCACAATCAATCTCATGGCACCTTGATTGATGTGGCAGGTGGGTAGGTGAGGGTGCACCAAAACCGGTGGTTGTAGAGCCAATCTAAAGTTCCCTGGCCTGCCTTCCATCTTTTGCTTCATGGGTGGGCTTGTTAAAGCTCCCTACTGCTTGCCACAAGCTCCCCCCCCCCCCCCCCCACAACATTGTATGCTCGCTGTCAACACTCCATGCCAAAACCTGAGCTTGTGGCACCAAAACCGGTGGTTGTAGAGCCAATCTAAAGTTCCCTGGCCTGCCTTCCATCTTTTGCTTCATGGGTGGGCTTGTTAAAGCTCCCTACTGCTTGCCACAAGCTCCCCCCCCCCCCACAACATTGTATGAAGTTATTTTCTTGAGTATGTTTTCATTCATATTACACATTCAGAGGTAGCACTTGTCCTCCACTATAAGTCATTAGGTGCCTCTGCATGCATTCTCGCTTATGGATTAAACTCCATGCTAGATCAAGTGTTGAAAACTCCTCCCCTATGAAAACGCTTCTGTAACTCTGATGTATATTGAAACTGTATAGAAGTGTAGATTGTATATTTTTTGCATAGATTGGAGGGGTATCTCTCACCTAGTATCAGAGCCAAAGGTTAGGTGGATAGCCTAAAACTTGGTACTAGTCTGGTTAGTCATGCATCATGTACGCATTCATGCATGCTATTTGAGAAAGAATATTGTATTCACGATGCATTTATGAGTGACAGTGGTTGGTGAAACTTGTTTGAATTGTCTTTTTGTGTGGAGTGGTAAAGTGATTGAAGTGAAATATACATGTATTAATAACTTCTTTGAATGTTTTAACAAATGGTTCCTAAGGTGACGTTAAATACTTTAGCAAGGGGAACAAGGTTTTGGCCATAGTGTTAAACAATATGGGAACACATCTATTAATAAATGGGAGGGAACTCTAATCTATAGATTGGGACCAAAGCCTTTGCAATGCCAAGAACCATGACTTGTTGGAAGAGTGTTGACTATAATAACCTTACTTGTCATCAAGAGGCCTTCCACTAATTCTTTATCTACAATGATGATAATCAAAGGGATTGGTTTGCGAGCACCATACTACCTCAACTTAGGATAAGGCTAGGCCTAAAGGATATGTACTATTACTTGGAAACGTGTCACAAATGTTCCGGATTGCTGAGATTTTTAAGAAGCTTGAAGCACTTGCAGCCATTATAGGCAAAGAGAGACTAGATAATAACTATAGACCACAATGTTGTATGAGAGGCCTAAGAGAATATCCAGTTATGAGAGTTAAAAGAGTACCTAGAGAGTTAGCCCCAAAGAGTCAATAATGTTGTAAGAATCCGAGGATTCCAACAAACTAAGGGAACCAAATACAGTTTCATTAGAGGACTCCAAAGAACAAAGGGAATCAAATGATAGTGCATCTCACTGTTCTGACAAAGCCAGGAAATTAGCTGATGGTTCATCAGAGAATTTTGATGATTAATATTGAAATGCCAGCGGACATGGGAGGCCAGCAAGGCTACCAACAGGTCCCAGGGCACAAGAAAAGAATATAAAGGGAATCAACTTGTAGATCATAGAATTCCAAAGAGCTAGATTGAGGTGCCAAGGACAGGTGAGGTCAGCAGGGCTACCAATAGGTCATGGGGCATAGAAAAAAAGAACAGAAAGATAAGCTACCTCAAAATCCCAAAAGTCCAACTCCCATGTTTCCCAAAAAAGAAAGCTATGTATATACTCTTGGTATGAATTTAGAGGAGTATGCAAACAAGGTCAAGCAAATACATATGCTTGCCTAGGATCTAATCCCCAACATCAACAAAAAATGTTTGGGGGTGCTGCATCGGACCTGTAGCATAGAAATAATTGTTCAAACATAAATATCTACTGAGGTTGTAATTGACATGTCTAATGTATGGAAGCAATTTTGCAAATGAATGTGGGAGAAAAACACAAATGCCAAATGATATCATATAACCACCTTACTTATGCACGAGAGGATCAAATCTCTAACACGCATGGATACATGATCTCTAGCCTAGACTCAATAAAAGAGGACACAAAAAACCTAAATAATACTCGTGAATATTGAATGTCAATTGGTTATTGAAAAGTCCCGAGTACACTTTTGTGTGGTGATATCTTAGTATCTACTTGTGCCTTGTTCTCCAAGATCATTTCTACCAAAGTAAATATCTCTTTCATGTGAAGTACACATCACTTTTTTTTTCATGAGTGAACTACATGAGCTTATGTGTCTAGGATGCCATGAAACTTTAGTTGGTCCTATAGTCATCTAGCACACTAAGATACACCCTAGGTGTGATTGTTCCTCAATTTGGCCCTCAGTGACCAAGATACATACAATTTGTAAAAATATTCGTGCGTGATTGTGAGTTGAGTTTTGTTCTGTCACTATGCGCTACATTCTTTTTTTCCAAAAAAGAATGTTGGCTCATTTCACCCCATAAATACACCACAAACTTGAATTAATCACACCAAAGAAAGATATATAGATCATCTATACATACTTAAATTTGTTTTGCCACATATTTGATATGAATCTTGGCAACTCTTTCTTTGAGGAAGAAAATAGATTCTTGGCAAGGCACTCCTACTTTATCAACCTCAAGCTTATGCAAAGAGCTCGCTACAAGAATGTCATAGCCACATGCAAATTTTGCAACAATAGAATTGACATTACAAATCAAAAATCAAACCACAAATAAAGCCAAAGGACAAGCTATATGAAATAATTCCCAGTGTAATGCTAGTCACCGAAAGGTGTATTTAAATTGTCATTGTGTGGCTTCATACTTGAAAAGGACTCAACTATGCTACACCAACAATAACAGCAAGTGTTTGAATTTCATGAAGAGCTTTAAAATAATTTATACATGTTAACACTAGTCTCTTGCCAAGCCAAAAGTAAGGAAACATACCTTTGAATACTTGCCACCATGTAGATTTGCCTTTCTATAACATAATTATTTTGTTTGCTACCTCTGGAATAATCTAACTAAAGTCTTCTTTGACATATGCATTGTATTATTCATCAATGTGGGGAAAGCATAGTAGATGGTATGCATGTGAGTAGGGAAATCAAAATAGTCCAACAAAGAGGGCAAAAAATCAAAGTCCGTCACTTCCAATCATTGAGCCCCTAAAAGTAAATTTTGAGATTATTCTAATTTCAGTATCTCAAACTTTAATTATATGCAATAAAAAGTATTAGCTCATCTACTCATCCATTAAAAATATAAAAAACATCGAATAATAATTGCTCAAAACAACAAAATGTGTGAAGGTTGATTTATAATACCAAATTGTTATTCTATTCACATTCCATAACAATGGTATAGAGTTTATTGACCAAGGTGGTATAGAGTTTGTGGACATTACCTACATGAAGAGGTTAGGAACCAATGTTTCAGCCCATGTAGAGTTTTCTTGTAGATTGATGATAAAAGGACATTTGTGTAGAAATTATGTTTGGGCACAATGATATATCGGTAGCTTTGCAAGTTCTTTAATGGGATGTAAGAGTATATTATCTATCTGCTATACAACTATAAAACTCTTTCTTGGGAGAGTTCAATCTTCTGCTCAAACAAAGTCTTCTATCTGATTCTTAGAGCTCATTCAATAAACTCAGAGAGTTTGAGCTTTTAGTCTAAGCTCATAAATGCTTACAAGTGCATCATAATGCTCTTCAAGTGAGAATGCTTATTGAAAATGGTTTTGAGACTTTTCCTAAGTGTAGTTTTTTAATAAGAAGAGTATTCTTGAAATGCGCTTTAGATTCCAACTTTAGTTGGGATATACAGCTAAGATATAGGAGTGATGAGATAGTTGATCTTACTGTTCTTTGATTGTTGCTTGTACCAGTTTTACTATTGCATCAGTGTGTCTGACATTAGGAGAAGGATTTGGTCTAGGTGGTAAGGCATTTCTCTTAAAAGGAGGATTTCCTAGATGAAAGTTCCTTTGAGCTTGTTAATTTGGTCATTGTTGAGGATTAAAGTTACCTTGTTGTCAGGTACCCAAATAAGAATAAGAACTAAAGTAACTAGAAAATTGGCTTCTTGAATGAAGAATCTTAGGGAGCAAAGGACATTTACTACTTCAATGATTTGGGTCCATGCAAATGTAGCATAGCCTTTCCTTCCTGGCTTTCTCTCTCCAAAAGATGTCATTAAGATCCATACACGTTATTGAGATTTCTCGTTCAATCCTAACCTTCTTAGATTCCTTGTTAGGGTTGAAATCGGTTTTATGCTTAGGTTGAGAATTCACTTCATTTTCAGTGGGCTTACTAGCTTCCATTACATCAATAAAAATAGTAGGACATAATGCTTGAAGTTTCTCCTTCAAAGGAGAATGTAATCCAGATACAAACATACAACCTTCACTTCTTGAGTTATGCCTCTAGGAGCATACCTAACTAGGGTAAGAAAGTGTTGATAGTATACCTCAAGGTCCATCGTCCCTTGATTACTATCCACCAAGAACTCATTCATCCTATTAGGATGATAAGTCTTGTTTTGATAGTTTTTACAGACCTGAGAGTTGTTGATATATGCCCAGGTTATATTAGCTGGAGCGATATGATTCTCTTGGCAAATGATCTTTCCACCATCGTTTGGCCGTCTTTTCTAGTTTGAACCTAGCTATAGTAGCCTTGTTCTCAATTAAGACTAGGTGTGATCAAAATAGTCATCCATCTAATCTTCAAGTACTTTGCCAACATCTTTGTCTTCCCCACTAAAGTTACCAGGTTGGGACTTTTGAAAGGTGTAGAGGATCCATTAGTGCTTCTCAAAGGCATTTTAGCAGTTTAACTAGCAAATAAAACGAGTTTATAGAAATAGCTTAAATTTCCAAGAATATCTACACAAAATCAAGTAATTATGAACTTGTCTATGAACTTGCCTTCCAAATATAAGATTTCAAGCACAATTCTTACATTAAGGATGCCATGAGTATCACTTCAAGTATAGTGCCCACCAATGTGCTTCCACAAGATATCTTTTTGGTTGGGATTAAGAGAATCATCAAGATGTTCATGAGGTTCTCAAGCACTTAACTTAGATCTTATGTGACCTTTATACAATTATCTTAAAGCTGTTATTCTGATAATTTAGCTGTATTACTTCTCAAGACTATGTTCGTTACTTCATCTTTTTGGTCCACAATTAAGTAAAGTAGGGTTGAATCATGCATACAAGAAGTCTTTTAGGTTCTAAAATTTTCTTTAAAATGGGAAACCACTCATGCAAGCTATGTAATTTCAATAATTTATTTTCAAATCAACATGGATTATGTGTACGACCTAAGTCAAAGCTCTTAGGATCACCCCATATGAAGAGCTTTGATACTAGCTAAGAGGTCCCGACACTGGGGGGTGTGTGTAGGATCAAGAGAACAAGAATGATGGTATTTTCATCCTCGATTCTTTTCAATTGGCTAGAGCACACAATGGAAAAACTTGGGGAGAAGACTCTCGTGCCCAATCTACAAGCCGAGGAATAGACTTGAAGTGGACTGCACCGAAAGGTACCTAGCTTCCTAGTGTTGCTCTTGTATGTTTGGAATGTCTCAAATTTTTAATGCTAGATTTTGAGTCTCATGCTTGATTGTGCACAACGTACGTGAATTTGGCGAGTGGTGAGTTACATTCCAAAATTTTCCACTTAGATTGCTAGGCTATATTTTTGAGAGTTCATACGAGTCGTTTGGAAGCCAAAACTCTGCAAAAGTCTTTTGGCATTATAGTGTTGTCTATGTACTTACACTCCCAACACCAAACAAGGTATAGGAAAGCAACCCTTTGATATTTGATTGTTGGGGAGTGCTCTACACGTGGAATGGGGCTTTATGTCAACCAATTTGTTGGCAAATGCATGCTTCCTTCTCAACATGCCACATTTAGGTCCATCATGATTCATTGACACATCATGGCTACTTTTCTATGGATTCATTGACTCATGGTTCACAAGGTGATCACTTGTTTTTCCCCTAGAATTAAGACCAGAGTATATCATCACAATCAAGATAGTGCACAATGCTAACCATCCATGAATGGTACTAGCACTTATCCAACATTACTAACATCCCATTGCAATAAGAAATATGAAAATTAGTTTCAACTTGAACCTGAGAAAACTCCACCATCAATGATGTCTTCTCTTGTTGAATTTGAGTGATCTCTGCAAATCAATCCATTTTTTGTAGCCATATTCAAATACCTTGCTTTCTTTAATTCCAAAGAAATTTTGGTAAGAGGCATGTATGCCTCAAGGAAGGAGGTAAGAGGCATGTATGTAATGCAAAGCATGTATGCCTCATGCAAGGGGGTAAGAGGGAAATCCCATGACTAGGATTATCCCTACAGACTCCTTCTTGAGCCTATCCATGGAAAATACTATAGAATATGAGCCATTTAGGTAAGAGGGCAATCCCATGACTAGGATCATCCCTACAAAGTCCTCCTTGAACCTAACCATGGAAAATACTATAAAATATAAGCCATTTAGGTCCATCATGATTCATTGACACATCATGGCTAGTTTTCTATGGACTCATTGACTCGTGGTTCACAAGGTAATCATTTGTTTTTTCCCTAGAATTAAAACTAGAGTATATCATCACAATCAAGATAGTGCACAATGCTAACCATCCATGAATGGTACTAGCACTTATCCAGCTTTACTAACATCCCATTGCAATAAGAAATATGAAAATTAGCTTCAACTTGAACCTGTGTTCTAACATGCGATGTTGTCAAATGATGAAAACTTTGCTATTTTCAAGACCAAGATAATAATCACAATTACTATCTAGGTGCCCAATTTAGCAACTGTTTTCAACTTTTTCACTCACACAGTTTGAAGAAGGTATTCTAAGACCTCACGGGATGCTAGAGGAGAGCCGATGTGCTCTCTCTCTCTCTCTCTCTCTCTCTCTCTCTCTCTATATATATATATATATATATATATATATATATATATATATATATGCTGAAGTCGAGAAGATGATGCCAAAGCTAAGCCGTGCAAGGCCGTCAATAGTGAGACTATGATGGGATGTCAAAAGGGATTGGATGTCAAAGGGCATGGATGTTAAAATCCACCACTAATTCCAAAATCGAAAAAGTGAGTTTGTTGATGCCAAGAGCCAAAGTGGAAGCTTTATGTGTGTGTCTGTGTGTGTCAAAAAATGCACACTAGCCTTTGTTTCTTCGATGCTGAGGAAGAGGCACCTAATCTCCCTCTCTGTCTTGCTATTGAATGTGCTTGTTTTCTTGCTGACAATGTGTGTGTGCCATGAGGATGCAAGGAATCTCTCTCTCTCTCTCTCTCTCTCTCTCTGTCTCTCTCTCTCTCTCTCTCTAGGATCAGGTTTCATTTATCCAATAGAGAATTCAAAGTGGGTCTCTCCCATTGTTTTCACTCCCAAGAAGAATGGAAAGTGGAGGGTGTGTATGGATTATTGTCCAGTGAATGAGGCAACAAATAGAGATCACTTTCCCCTCCCATTTTAGAACAAGATACTAAATGAGGTAGCTGTCACAAGAAGTACACTGTGTGTGATGGCTACTCACTTTCAAATAAGTATCACATTAGAGGATGAGTTAAAAACAACCTTCATCACATCTTGGGGTTGTTATGATTTCAAAGTCATGCCATTTGGCCTGACAATTCTCCTGCAACCTTTTAACACTTCATGAACATGGTGTTTCAAGAATTTTTTGGAAAGTCAATTAGGGTGTCCATTGATGATTTTTGCATTTATATCTCAAAATCATTGCATCTACTGAGGGTAGAAGAAGGATTGAATAATTTCTATGACATGGGAGGTCAACTCAACCCTAGCAAGTGCCACATAGGTGAGGATGAAGTGAGAACCATTCACCTTGCAGGATGGTTATCTTCTCCACGGAAATAGACTATGTGTTACCCACTCCCTTCGTGATAAAGTCATGTATGGATCCCATGCTCTTCCCTATGCGGGGCATAAAGGCATTCAATCCACTCTTTGAGGAGTCGAGAGGTACTTCTATTGGCCTACCATGAAAGTGGACATACAAGAGTATGTTTCAAAATGTGTGGTATGCCAAAAGACTAAATATGATAGAGGGAAGCCACTTGGATTATTCCAACATCATTGCCAATTCTTGATTCACCATGGGAGAGTATATCCATGGATTTTATCTTTGGATTACCCAAGTCTATCCATGGGAATATGGGAATATGGACAATAGTCGACAGGTTTAGCAAGCAAGCACACTATATTCCTGTCAAAAAGACTATTAAGGCACACCAAATGGAAACTCTCGTCATATCGCATAGTTTTAAACACCAAGGATTGCCAACATCCATCATGTCAGATAGAGATCCTAGAATGACCATTAATTTTTGGAATGGTCTCTTTGAAAATCTAGGTACAAAATTGAAATTCTCTTTGGCCTATCACCCACAAATGGATGGCCAAAGTGAGATAGCCAATCTTATGATACTCGATCTACTAAAGACTTATGTTATAGAAGTAGATCAACGCTCACAATGGGAAAAGTACTTATCCCTTGTAGAGTATGCGTGCAATAATATTGTCCATACTTCTACGAGAAAAGCACCTTTTGAAATCATAGAGGGAAGACCTAAAAGTCCCTTGCTACTTAAAGTACTTGGGAAGATCTTAGCTGCCGATGAGCATAGCCGTGACCTATAAGAATTTTTCCAAAAGATTAAGGAGGCTATATCCATCTCTCAACAAAGGAAAAAAGATGCTACTGACAAGCACAAAAGGACCTTAACATTTAAATAAGGTGATTGGTTCTTACTTAAGTTTCCCAAGGCTTGATTGAGGCAAATGACGGGAAAAAATCCTACGGGCCATCAAAAGTATTATGCTAAACTAGCAAAAAGATACTATGGTCATTTTCAAATCTTGAAGCCAATCAATCAGATGGCTTCTCAAATCAAGTTTCCCAGCCATTGGCTCATACACAATGCTTTTCATGTGAACCTACTTAAGCCCTACAAAGGAGAGCCACCAAGTGAACCAATTAATGAAGACCCCCCCAAAATCGAAGACCAAGAAGATGTGCTACAACCCAAAGCTATACTTCGGCATGAAGACAAGGTACTACACATGGTAAGATTATCCAACGGTATCTTATTAAGTTCAAAAATTATCCTCTTGAAGATGCTAGATGGATCCAAGGAATACAACTTAAGGATGGTTCAAGGAATACAGCTTAAGGATAGTATGAACCTTGTCAATGCTTACAATGCTACTTTAGGGTAAGAAAACGTACATACTTCTTTTAAATGACCAATTTTTTTGTCTTATAAGACTAATTCTCTTTTCATTCTGCACAAATTTAAATAGTTTACATGCTTAGAATCATGTTTGTGATGACGACGTCTCTCAAAATAGCAAGTAGTCTTTGTCACTCTACTTTGGGAGAATGAAATGGACTAAAGATCAAACATGCTTGCGGCAACTATGTCTCCAAGCACCAAATGGATTAGTCATCCATCTTGGAATGATGTCTTAGGGTCAAAAGGGATCCTCTACCCACTAAGAAATATCGACTAATGACTAAGGCTTTATCTCTTCTACCTCATAGTCAAGGATGACTAGGATTTCAAGGGAGAGGTAATGTCATAAAAACTAATATCTAAATACACCCAAATGATTTTCTCATATTAAACTGATCACTTAATGTGAGAAGAATAAACGGGAACAAGAGTTAGAATATGAATATGTGCTTTAGATGCATCTTAGCACCGGATCAAAGGTAATGGGTCCAAACGAGAGATGGTCTATCAAAGAGCAATGCTAAAGGAGCTTAAAAGACCTTAGGATTAGTTTCATTAAAGACCTCCAATAGTTAGTGTGAAAAGCCTTGGACCTTAGGTAAGCTAGGGATGTTCTTGAGGTGGGAACGTGGCCCAAGATTAAGGTGCTTGTTGTTAGGTGCAATGGAGGCTAGGGAGGATGATGGCAAGGTTCCTTGGCGAGAGAGAAAGCAAAAGAACGAGAGCAGAGAGGGAGAGAGAGATTTGACACTCAAAAACTCACGCTATTGTATGTAATTCTTTTCATAAACACCTTACAATATAAAGATTTTAACCACGCAAAGCTCCACTTTTAAATGAGCTTGCTTGCATGCCATAAGTTGAGTTTCCACGGGCTTGGAAACCCAACACTTGTTGTGCTTGATAATTGAGGTCCTTGATGACTGATGCTTGAGTTGGTTGTCGTGCTTGAGATGCTAGGGTTGTACTTGAGGTGGGAACCCGGCCCAAGCTTGAGAGACTTAAGGGCCGAGCTTGTGGTGGGAACCGGGCCCAAGGTTGAGGGACTTGAGGTGTCAAAAAGTCAACAAGGATCCCTACAAGGAGGGGGAGAGCCCTACAAGTAGGGGCATGATAAAGAACACACATACCCTCATACAAGGCAAGCCCTCTCTCTCAAAGGGGTAAGAAGGATACTTGTCCTAATACTACCCTTGTTGCTTGATATACACTAAGCATGTGATTGGCCAAGATTGAGGAGGTCCAATCAAGTGCAATCTAGTGCTAGAAGAGGGGGTGAACAAAGCAAGGCGGGGGCTAGATTGGGGGGTATACTCTTCCACACACACACACACACACACACTCATTGAGTGAGTTACAAAGTGCAAGATCATATGAGAGAGAGGAGCTCCAAGAAAATGGCTTGCTCTTTGAGTGTGGTGCCCGTACATTTACATGCAAAGGATACTAAAAAGAGTCGGATGGGTGGATGGTTATAAAAAATACAAAAAATGTAAAAAATTAATCTCTTTTGTAAATAGGTTTGTGGAGGCATTCTGGGGGGCTTTTCCTTGTGCTTGGACAAGCAGAAGATCATTTTTGTGAGAAAGAGTACTTCACAAGTTTTTTTGAACAAGATCAAGCCATTTTTTCCAACTCTTGGTGTAATTTTCCGTTCCCACCTTTCTTTTATGTTGCTCTTTTGTGCTTGTGGTGCTAGTTGAGTGTGTATATGTGCCGAGAGAGAGAGAGAGAGAGAGAGAGAGAGAGAGAGAGAGAGAGAGAGAGAGAGAGAGAGAGAGAGAGAAATATTTTGTTATCATCCTCAAAGGTCAAATATGACCTATGTGACCAAAGTTACATGTAATCTAGTATGTGTGTGTCTGATGAGTGACTCTCGATGCTCCAAAATTGTGGTGATGAGAGTCACAATGGAGAGTCCACACTGACTGGGAGAGGAAAGTGTGTAGATCTAACTCATGCCTAAAAATGTGAGGGAAGCATGGCATCATTGTTTTTTAAAGCATCTCAAGTGTCCTTTTGAGATTCTCATTCTCAACCACAAGAACCCTTAGCATGCCATTCTCCATTGTAAGTGCACGTAAGTCTTCACCTTGTTTGTTTATGACCTCTTGCAGCAATACCAAGTATGTCGTGATCATGGTTTTTGATATCGTTGGTTGAGTGGTGAGGAAAGATTTTCCATGCATGGGAACCCCCCCATATATTTTTGCCCTTTTATCAAAATATTTCCCATTATATAAGTTACTTTTGATTTTTTCTTCCTTTTTCACAAATGTTTTAGCCTTTATTAAATAAATAATACTTATGCTAATCAATCACGATGTAGCATAATAAGTAAGCTTTCTTTGTTGATCTCTCTTTTGACCTTAAAATTATTAAATATATATATTCTAGTATTTTCTAATTTTTTTTTTTCATGTATGTATATTATTCCACTCTACCAAATATTTTATTCACTAGTTTTCATTTTCAAACCTCAACCCCACTTTCAAATTTCAATAATACCTCCATCTAGATGATTGCCAATCTTTTCAACACTCTAGGTCATGTTTTCATACACATGAAGGAGCTTACACTTGAAGGCAAGAGAGAAGTCCACTAAAAGGGGACCACCAAAAGACTTTTGCAGCCACAAATAATACATTATTTGGCTGAATTTTTTAAGTAAAGAAGAACCCCGAATCTGAAGTAGCGTTCAACATGAAAGATGTAGCTCGTGATCTCAACTTTTAGCTCAAATTTTTTCAGAATTTTTGGAGTTATGAACACGGAGATATGATTTTTGTAGTGGACCCCAGTTTTCTCGTGAAATGGTGACACAGGCCATCCCCACTTTTCTTCCTTCCAGAATGGCTATGGTTCTACAAGTCTTCAAGCATGATTACAAGAGACAAGGCTCTTTTAATGAGGTCTTGGCTAGTCTAGAGTAATTCTATCACCATTTTTGGAGGATCCATCCTCATCAACAAATATCCACCTTCGACAACCTCTCTTATAATTTTCTTACCTCTCTCTTCTCTCCCTAATAAGCTTATGTCTATCCAAAGCTAGACTATTGTAAATATTTCCTATCCTCTACATCCTACCCACATTCTCTCTTCTTCTCTCTCTATTGACTCTGGTATTTTAAATAATGAGGAGACAAGATGGGAGCCACAGTCACATGCACCCCATTTTCCTAGTCACCAAAGTGGACACTCACCTCAAATAGAAATATTGCTAAATCCTTCCCTCCTTCCCTATATAAGGAGGCCATGAGAGCTCACTTGGGGGGGAGAGAACACACACACACACACACACTATCCATACACACTCTTGTGCTACATACTTGTAGCATGAACCCTAATCACATAATCACAACACCATCATCATCACCATCACCATTCACAAAAGATGAGCACCACACCTCCACACCACTTGTAATTAAGGGTTGAAGGCACAATTTCAAGAAGAAGAAGGGTGGACACACTCATGATATTCCTCGCCATCAACTCCCATCTCTCCGTTATGCCTCCTACGATCTTGTTCCCTTCTCATTTTCCTGCCATACGCTACCTATTGTATTCATCTTTTGCAAGCAATCAACACACTCCATCTTGGTGCCATACTTTGTGTCGCTTTGGATACATCTCATTGTGAGTGTGGTATATGCTTGTTCCTTGCCATTTTTTTTTCTGCTTATGTTAAGGTGTGCGGATTCGCCACCATACACACACTCTCTCTCTCCCTCTCATATTCCTATCATCTTGCTACTTCCATCTTGAGGTGTGCGGATTCGCCACCTCTCGTATGATAAGTGAGCATACTCGCAAGTTTCCCCTACCTCATTATCTTCCTTACTAACATGCACGAGTAGCAAGCCCATTCTCACTCATTCACCACTCCTCTCACCTTATTCTCTAACCACCCCATTCCACATTTGGGCATGGATCTTGAAATTGTTTTCCATGGAATGCTTCATTGTGTATATGTATGCGTTCTAGCCGCATATCTTGCTAGGTGGTGCCCCTATTGTGTATCCCGCATGATGAGGCCATTGTGCATAGTCTTGGTGTAGAGGCCACCGGATCTATTTTTCACTTCCGCCTCTCATTTGGTGTCCCCACTCAGGAGGGCTCTTGAAACCCTTCAGTTTAGAAGACTAAAAACCCTAAACTATTGTGAATGGATGAAGGAGTATGAAGGATTTTCTAACTGGACGACAGAAGAAGAAGAGCTCCAAGCACAACTAGACGAACTCCGCATCTCCATCGAAGCTCGAGTGCCAGGCGTAACGATAATCGATTTGAAGTGGGAGAGTCAACCAACACGCCAAACCCAGTGGATATACATAGGCCAAGTGCCAAGAAGAAGAAGGAGAAGGTGGAAACCATGTCCACAACCTACAACCAACCAACAACAACAAAATGGAAGGAGCTCTGCACAATAGAGAATTAACACTATTCTACTTTGAGAATCGGGTAACTCAAGTC
Source organism: Adiantum capillus-veneris (assembly GCF_014529385.1). Classification (NCBI taxonomy): domain Eukaryota; kingdom Viridiplantae; phylum Streptophyta; class Polypodiopsida; order Polypodiales; family Pteridaceae; genus Adiantum; species Adiantum capillus-veneris. The sequence goes on from NC_140954.1 coordinate 18,747,511, forward strand.
ACCGAGGTTATTATCATAGTCAGTTTTCAAGTCGCACCTGATGCTGCAGCACAGATAACAGAAGCATTGGCTCACACTCTCACTAGAGAAACTAGGGACCTACTGAGTTTGTTTCAGGAAAGAACACCACCCTCTCCTACAAGCTTGGACAGTGACTAAGCCCCTCTAAGCTTCACATGAATCAGTACAACCTACCTCAAGACAGATCACACATACCAACACGTGTACGCTCAATCAAGGTAATATAGGACTTGAAGATTCACTACCAGCATGTCATTGACACCATGTCGGGTGGGGAGCGGTTTTTTGAGGTTCTGGCATCAGATCAACCATTTGTTTTACCTTTGGTACAAGGCAATGTACCGTTTGAAGTTTTAATCTATGTCCTAGTATAATAGGGTATACACGCCTCCTTGTAAAGAAGAAAAAATTTTGCAAGTTAACAAGTGTGTCTTTCTAGCTCTCTCTCAGTAATCATGGCAAGTGTAGCATTTCCAACCTTTACTGGTAAGGTGGGTGAGGATACTGCAGACTTCTAGACAACTTGGAAATAGCATGTGTCATCTCTACAAGAGATGATGATGCTTCGCGCTTGCGCATCTTCCCACTTCTAATGAAGGTGGAGGCAAGATCATGGTACAATGCCTTGGCACAAGAAACCAAGGAACGGTGGGACTTATTAAGGGCAGCCTTTGTCAAGCGTTTTGGAGAGGGCACAACATCAGAGAAGCTATGGCAATTGTTGACAGAGTTGAAGCAGGGAAGTATGCTGGAATACGCATCATATGAGTCAAAGTCTGTAGATTTATGGGGGCGATGGGTTGCATCGCTAAGAGAGGATGAGGGGGCACCTGATTTCCTAAAGAAGGATCGGTTTGTGGCTGGGTTATGGCCAACTCTTAAAGAGAAGGTGAAGGGAAGGTTTCCTGCTACGTATGAGCTAGCAGTTGAAGTGGCCCGCCTTAAAGACAAGAAGTTGCGCCTACAAGCCAGGAATATCGATGGAGAGGAAGCCGTTAGGACCCCACCACCTCTAGCACCACCTACAACAGTCGCCCAGAGGATTCAACCACAGGAACCAATTGAAGATCAACAAGACCTGCTCAACCGAATCACCAATCAACTTGAGAATCTCTCAGTCCATTTGATACAACAAGGGCATGCACACAATCGCAACCAAGAGCAAGGGAGAGGACAACGAAGGCAAAACCAAGAATACCACTGCTACAATTGTGGGGAGGATGGTCATGGCATGTACTACTGTCCACAACCAAGGAGGCAGAATTTCAACAGAGGAGCCAGACAAAACCAGGTTTCACCACCAAGAGCAAGACCACCACCACCGAGGGCACCACAACAAGCACCACCCGTGAAAATCTTACAACCACCGATTCAACCACCACCACCACCACAACTTCTCATTCCACCCTTACCCCCACCACCAGTTGGCAATCAAACAGTAAGCGTCATCAGTCTTGAAGGTAAGGGAAAGGAGAAAGTGGAGGAGGATAAGACCAAGGTTACAGGAGTAGATGCCATTGGGGTAAAACGCGCTAGGCATGGTGAATCTTCTCAAAAGAAAGAAAAGATGAAGAATAAAGGGGAATCTAGCAAAAAGCCGTCCAAGTCACGACGTAAAATTGACATTGTAGATTTCTCTTTGGGTGAATGTTCTAAACCATATGATTTGGTTCAAGATGTTTCTGTGCAGGGCCCAAAAATCACCTGGCCCTAGTTACTCCACCTAGCACCTAGGGTGAGGAGACAATGGACAAAGATGGTTAGCACTAGGCGACCAAAGCCAAAGATAGCTGGGGCTATCTCCGGGAGGAATCTAGACGACATACTACCAGTGATGGATGCTTACATCAAAGGGAAACACATCTCCAATATCTACATTGATGGTGGCGCACAAATATGCATCATGAGTGAAAAAATGATGCACCGTTTGGGTTTAGAGGTGAGTCGGCTGGCACCATGCCGAGCCAAAATGGCAAATAATTTAAAAGTTCAATGTGTTGGTGTCATAAATGCAGTTAGGATAAAGGCATTCAACACCGAGGTAGATGTGGACATCTTTGTCATGCCACACAAAGGGGAGGGCTATCCTATCATTCTAGGGAGGCCTTGGATTATGGCTATGAGAGCTAAGCAGGACTGGGACACCGGCATAATCTAGATGAAGGATGCAAAAGGAAGGCCAATACTTTACGACATGAAGATAGGTCAACAACGCGACATGGATCTAGAAACCTCCGAGGATGAGTTTTCTAGTGGTGACTCTTCAACCACTTCAGAGGAGGAGTCAACAGTGACTGAAGAAAGTGACAGTAGCATTGAGGTGATGGGGATCATTCTCAAGGACCCTAAGAAGATGGAGCAACCTGATGCCTCATCATCAAGCCAAGGGGAGACACCAGGTATACAACCTCTGGTAGAAGCAAGTAAGCTACATCAAATGCTCTCTAGTGAGTTGTGTGGGAAGGAGCGTGAAGATTATATTTTGATGCTAAGTAATTTTACCACATTGTTCATTGATGAATATGATAAAATCACTGGCATCACAATAGTTCAACATCACATTAAGCTCAAGGAGGGAAGTGAACCTGTAGTGCAGAAGCTCAGGCGGCTAGGAGTAATTCAACAAGACGCCCTACTCAAAGAGGTGAGGAAATTGCTAGAAGCCGGTTTTATCTATCCTATTGAAGACTCAGAGTGGGTTTCTCCAGTGGTAGTCACACCAAAGAAGAATGGTAAGTGGAGGGTTTGTGTTGATTACAAGCCTCTTAATGCAACCACAAAGAGGGACCATTTTCCTCTTCCTTTTCAAGACGAAATACTCAATGAGGTAGCAGGACATGAGCGCTACACGGTATGTGATGGCTACTCAGGCTACTTCCAAATTAGCATCGCTGAAGAAGATCAAAAGAAGACAACCTTCATCACACCATGGGGATGTTTTGCTTACAGAGTTATGCCTTTTGGTCTCACTAATGCTCCAGCCACTTTTCAACGATATGTGACATTTGTTTTTCAGCCATTCTTTGGAAAATCAATGCGTGTTTTTATTGATGACTTTTGCATCTATAGCTCTCGCTCTCTTCATTTGGAGAAAGTTTATGAAGGTCTAGCTAGGCTACAAGCTTTGGGTGGCCAACTCAATGTGGAGAAATGCCACATTGGTGAAAGCAAGGTTACTCTTCTTGGCCATGTGATCTCGGCCAACGGCATTGAAGCTGACCCAAGCAAGGTTCAAGCCTTGGTGGCTTTGACCTCTCCCACCACAACAAAGCAATTGGTCTCTTTTCTTCAAAAGGTGAGGTATTTGAGTAGGTTCATTCACTTGCTCTCCCAAGTGGTTCTCCCTTTACAACAAGTTACCCATCAAGAGATCTTCACTTGGAGTGAAGAAAATGAACAACAATTCAATGAGGTAAAACAAATTCTTGCTTCACTTCCCACCATAGCACCTCCAAAGTGGGACGAGCCATTTTATGTAAACCCTAGTGTTGGCAATGACACACTTGGGACTGTATTGATGCAAAAGGATCCTCAAACTTCTTTCATGCGTCCTATCTACTTCTCTAGTCGAATGATGACCCCATCAGAAAAGGGATACACGGCAGTGGAGCACATGGTGCTTGCATTAATGTTTGCTACCACCAAATTTCGCTCTTATTTATTGTCTAGACCATTCATAATCTTAACAATGGAAGAAGTATTTCCTTATGTAATGCAGCACATGGATGTTTCTTCTAGGATTTCCAAATGGCTCACAAGGCTACAAGAGTTTGACTACACAATGCAAGTGGAGAACTCCACAAGGGCTAGTCTAGGAGGTATTCTCACTCATCTCCACTATGAAAAGAAGCTAAAGATAAAGCCAAATGATCAAAATATTACGCCTGTGCTGGAAGTCCCTAAGGTAGAGGAGGCTCACTCTCTTTTCTTTGATGGAGCCTACAAGAGGAAAGTGGACAAAGCTGCAGCAGACATTGTCATCTTCAACGAGCAAGGGGACAAGGTTTTCTCCATTGGGAATCTCTTGGAGTCTCACTCTAACAATGAGGCAGAATATGCAGCTTTAACTCTTGGGTTAGAGTGGTGTGTGACATAGGGCATTCAACGGTTAAATGTATTTGGTGATGCCATGCTTTTAATAAAACAAATACAAGGAACTTGGGCTTGTAAAAATCATATCTTGCTAGGCCATTTGCGCAAAGTCAAGGAACTTTTAGGGAAATTTCAAGTTGTACAATTACATCATGTCCCTCGAGCAGAAAATCAAGAAGCAGATGCTCTAGCTAGAGAGAAGTTGCAAGATGTTTCAGTGGTAGGTGCTATCAAGTTGAAACTGCCTCTCTTCCAAGGTATCGATGCTATGCCTGACATCATGAGTTTCTTGGACACAGGAGAGTGTCCTAAGGATCTTACTAAGGGCCAAAAGCAGTGGCTTGTGCGCAAGGCAACAAAATACCGCCTTATCAATGACGACCTCTACTGCAAGGGTAAGGATCAAATCCTTAGGCGTGTACCTCTCTCTAGAGAGATCACTCAAATCATTTCAAGTTGCCATGATGGTGTTTGCGGAGGACACTTTGCACTTGACATCACTAGTAGAAAGATTCTACAAGCCGGGTTTGTATGGCCTAGTCTACATAGGGATGTGCATCATTGGTGTAAAACACGCAAGGAATGTCAAAAGGCAGGGGATAAGAGGCTCACATATGAGCCACAGACTCCTATAATCTCATATGGACCATTTGAGAAATGGGGAATTGATGCTATTGGGCCTTTGCCAAGGAGCCAATCAGGTAAATTTTATATCATCATGGGTGTGGACTACATGACCAGGTGGGCTGAAGCAGTTGCCACCACCCGGATTACAGCTAAGGAAGTGGCTAAGTTCGTATTTGAAAACATTTGTTGCCGTTTTGGCACTCCTCTTGAAATAATTTCTGGCAGGGGACCAGGTTTTAGAGGAGACCTTGTAGGAGAGCTAATGGAGAAGTTAGGTATCTCACGACGACACTCAACTCCCTACTACCCACAATGCAATGGTTTGGTGGAAAAGGTAAATGGTATGATCCGTAAGATCATCACTAAGCATGTAAACAATCACAAAAGTGATTGGGACAAGCATCTTATGGCTGCACTTTGGGCTTATCGCACTTCATTTCGCACATCCCTTGGGTTCACACCATATCACTTGGTGTTTGGTAAGGAAGCCATTTTACCCATTGAAGTACAATTGGCTAGTCTCAGGGTGCTACCTGGGCAGGTGGAACGTCCTAATGCTCATCTCCACAACCACATTCTTGATCTAGAGAGGCTTCAACTAGACAGAGAAGATGCTATCAAATATTATGCAGCATAGGCAGAGCAACGTCGACTTACCTTCAACAAGAGACTTAGGGCAAAAGGTCTCAAGAAAGGTGTGTTGGTCCTACGGTATGATAACAGGTTTGACACTAGGAAGGATAAAAAGTTTTCACCCAGATGGGAAGGGCCATTTGTCATTAGAAAGCTCTACGCCAATGGCAGTTACCGATTGATGGATGCAGATGGTAGGCTCCACAAAACATGTGTCAATGGATGGAGGTTGAAGCAGTACTTTTTGAGATTTGATCAAACACCTATGATGGAAATCCCCGAGGAGGGAGACGACTCCACCTCAATTGAAGAAGAATCAGGTACAACGCTAGAGGCATGAATACCTCTAGCCTTAGGGGGAGGGCTAATGAGGAAAGATTTTCCATGCATGGGAACCCCCCAATATATTTTTTCCCTTTTATCAAACTATTTCCCATTATATAAGTTACTTTTGATTTTTTCTTCCTTTTTCACAAACGTTTTAGCCTTTATTAAATAAATAATACTTATGCTAATCAATCATGATGTAGCATAATAAGTAAGCTTTCTTTGTTGATCTCTCTTTTGACCTTAAAAATATTAAATATATATATTCTAGTATTTTCTAATATATATTTTTCATGTATGTATATTATTCCACTCTACCAAATATTTTATTCACTAGTTTTCATTTTCAAACCTCAACCCCACTTTCAAATTTCAATAATACCTCAATCTAGATGATTGTCAATCTTTTCAACACTCTAGGTCATGTTTTCATACACATGAAGGAGCTTACACTTGAAGGCAAGAGAGAAGTCCACTCAAAGGGGACCACCAAAAGACTTTTGCAGCCACAAATAATACATTATTTGGCTGAATTTTTTAAGTAAAGAAGAACCCCGAATCTGAAGTAGCGTTCAACATGAAAGATGTAGCTCGTGATCTCAACTTTTAGCTCAAATTTTTTTAGAATTTTTGGAGTTATGAACACGGAGATATGATTTTTGTAGTGGACCCCAGTTTTCTCGTGAAATGGTGACACAGGCCATCCCCACTTTTCTTCCTTCCAGAATGGCTATGGTTCTACAAGTCTTCAAGCATGATTACAAGAGACAAGGCTCTTTTAATGAGGTCTTGGCTAGTCTAGAGTAATTCTATCACCATTTTTGGAGGATCCATTCTCATCAACAAATATCCACCTTCGACAATCTCTCTTATAATTTTCTTACCTCTCTCTTCTCTCCCTAATAAGCTTATGTCTATCCAAAGCTAGACTATTGTAAATATTTCCTATCCTCTACATCCTACCCACATTCTCTCTTCTTCTCTCTCTATTGACTCTGGTATTTTAAATAATGAGGAGACAAGATGGGAGCCACAGTCACATGCACCCCATTTTCCTAGTCACCAAAGTGGGACACTCACCTCAAATAGAAATATTGCTAAATCCTTCCCTCCTTCCCTATATAAGGAGGCCATGAGAGCTCACTTGGGGGGGAGAGAACACACACACACACACACCTATCCATACACACTCTTGTGCTACATACTTGTAGCATGAACCCTAATCACATAATCACAACACCATCATCATCACCATCACCATTCACAAAAGATGAGCACCACACCTCCACACCACTTGTAATTAAGGGTTGAAGGCACAATTTCAAGAAGAAGAAGGGTGGACACACTCATGATATTCCTCGCCATCAACTCCCATCTCTCCGTTATGCCTCCTACGATCTTGTTCCCTTCTCATTTTCCTGCCATACGCTACCTATTGTATTCATCTTTTGCAAGCAATCAACACACTCCATCTTGGTGCCATACTTTGTGTCGCTTTGGATACATCTCATTGTGAGTGTGGTATATGCTTGTTCCTTGCCATTTTTTTTTTCTGCTTATGCTAAGGTGTGCGGATTATTCGCCACCATACACACATTCTCTCTCTCCCTCTCATATTCCTATCATCTTGCTACTTCCATCTTGAGGTGTGCGGATTCGCCACCTCTCGTATGATAAGTGAGCATACTCGCAATTTTCCCCTACCTCATTATATTCCTTACTAACATGCACGAGTAGCAAGCCCATTCTCACTCATTCACCACTCCTCTCACCTTATTCTCTGACCACCCCATTCCACATTTGGGCGTGGATCTTGAAATTGTTTTCCATGGCATGCTTCATTGTGTATATGTATGCGTCCTAGCCGCATATCTTGCTAGGTGGTGCCCCTATTTTGTATCCCCCATGATGAGTCCATTGTGCATAGTCTTGGTGTAGAGGCCACCGGGTCTATTTTTCACGTCCGCCTCTCAGTGGTTGTGTTGCTATCTTCACACTTGGGATATTTTGGAGCATTTTGTACAATGGTTGTGGACCTTGTTGAAGAAGAAGAACCCTTGCGAGTGCTGGAAGACATTGTATGTAAAATAAGAGATGAGAGTCAACTTCCCCGAACCTGTTTACTTTGAAAATTCTGCAACAAAAAGGCCTTCCATAACTCTGAAATTTTTTGTTCTTAAATCAACGTGTAGAGGGCGTTGTGCTCTTCAATCAAGGCTATAAATCACCCAAATTGGAGTTTGGATGAAGAAGTTATGATCAAAAGAGTGAAATATTGTTTACTAGGTCAAAAACGGATGCACTAGAGAGAGAGAGAGAGAGAGGAGAGAGAGAGAGAGAGAGAGAGAGAGAGAGAGATAGATTTTATTATCGTCCTCGGAGGTCAAATATGACCTATGGGACCAAAGTTGCATGTGATGTAGTATGTGTATGGCTGATGAGTGACTCTCGATGCTCCAAAATTGTAGTGATGAGAGTCGCAATGGACAGCCCACACTTTGGCTGGGAGAGGAAAGTGTGTAGGTCTAATTTATGGCTGAAAATGTGAGAGAAGCAAGTTCGGATGTGATCAAAAGCTGAGCACTCTAGTAGTGTGTGGTACTCAGACTCTCAAACTTGCAGTGAGCATAATGTGCACAATCGATTTGACTCTTCTCCATTGCCCCAACGCCCTATCTCGCATCGAAGGAAATGGGAGCTAAGCCGAATTGCTGCAATAGTGCGTATCGCGGACAAGGGAATAGGCTCAAGCATGTAAGTGTGAGTACGGTTTCCTCTCTCAGCAAAGAACATGGTTTTGTAGTTGGGGGCAATATAGGTGGTGTAATGTATGAAGCGTGACCCACCGGATTTCTCCCAAGCCGTAATACATTGGCGTTGTAGAAAAGCTTCATTCACTTGAGAGTCAATTGAAGCATCATGTAGCAAGTGTAATGCATCCCATCTCCCAAACCACTTCTTTATGTCTTGCATCCATCCCGTGCTCAAGATCTTGCTTTTATGCATCTTTTGAACTTTTTTGCTTGCTTCCCATGCAATTGTAGGAAGTCGATGTGAGGGGTTTTGACGCATCTTTATCATGTACTCCACAACCCTTTCCATTCCCATAACCTCAATTGGAAGAGATCCCAACTCAAGACGTAGGAGCATATATGGTGTTTGTGTCTTAACTTGGAGAAATTTTGTAAGAAAACGCTTTTGGACATTCTCAAACTCTTTCCAAGTAGACTTTGAGATGCTCCCGCCCCACACTTCAACTCCATAAAGAAGAACCGGTGTCACCAATGCATCAAAAAGATACTTCTTGAGAACCCAACACTTGATGTTTCCCGCATTACACGTGTTCTCAAATGCATAATATGCTCTCTTTCCCGCTTCCAAACGACGCATAGAACATTCATGCCACTTGTGATTGGATGGAACCTCAAGGCCAAGGTACTTAAAGCTCTCAACAACTTCAAGTGTCTCGTTGTTGTACACAATGCATGGCTTCTCCTTATGGTTGGTTTTCACAAGCATAACCTTTGTTTTGGATTCATTTACAATCAGCCCACTATGCAAGCAAAAGTTCTCAAGGACAACCATAAGATTTTGTGCATCTTCTAAAGTGTGTGCTAGAAGCACTACATCATCCGCATACAACAAAAGCATGATTACTGCATTGCAAATAGTGACCTCTTCAATGCCTTCTTCTTGCATAAAGTCAAGTACCATTTGTTCCAATTGATCGATGCATAGACCAAAGAGAGTTGGTGACAATGGACATCCTTGTTTAACCCCAATAGTGCTTAGAAAAATTTCTGAAATTTCTCTTCCCATGCGCAATTGACAAATCACCTTCTCATAGATTCGAGAAACTGCAAGCATAAACTCACTTGGCACTTGGAGTTCTTCCATCCTTCTCCACAAATTGTTACGTGGAATCATATCAAAGGCTTTCTTAAAGTCCACAAAACAACAATACAATCGCTTGCCTTTCAACCGACTTTCCTCCATGAGAACACGAAGAGTGACAAGATAATCAATGGTGCTATGGCATCGACGAAAACCCGCTTGTCCCTTTGCACGCTTGTCATTCTCTTCAGCCCAATCACTCAATTTCATCTCCATTATGCACCCAAACAACTTTGCCATAAGAGACCCAATCATTATAGTCCGGTAGTTGCTTACATTCTTTACATCCCCTCCTTTATGCAAAGGCTTAACCCAATTAGTACTCCAATCATAAGGCATACCATGTTGAAGTGCAAGGTTGAACATATCACACATCCACTCATGGGTAAAATCTCCCGTCCATTTTGAAGATCTCCCGCTTTGCGAGTGGCCAACTTTTTAAGCCCACCGCATACATCCTCAATAGTAAAAAAAGACGGCATACATGGGAGTGAACCATAAAATGGCATTTTTTCAGTATTTGCTTGCTTATATAATTGCCTACAATGTGTGTACATATCCACTAGACTCAAGTTACCAAAATTCTCAACCCGCTTGCCTCTCAAGTTTCTCCAAAATCTTCCACATGCATGTGCCCTTTCTTGGACTTGAAATTCTTGTTGCTTTACTTCCCATCTTCTTCTCTTCTTTTGATACAATGCCTTGTATGTATGCAAATGAATTTGATAGTTGTCTTTGTCCATAGTTGCATCAAGCTTTATCAAGGACTTTTGAGCATCTTGACATTCTTTATCAAACCACCTTTTGCGTGATCTATCTTTGTTGATACCATGGAGATGCTTTATGGCAAAGCATTCTTCCACACAAGAACAAATAGATTTCTTGAAAGCTTCCCATTTAGTTTCCAATGGTGCATCACATTGAAGCTTTGTCATCCATAATTTTTTCTCAACCATTTTAATGTACATTGGTGCCCGTTTGAAATCCATACATAGTGATAACTTCTCTTTCCTTTGGCTGAGATGGGGATTTAACATTTGCGAGTTTTTCATTTATAGTTTTTTTGACAATTTTAGCAATATTTAGAGTTTTTTTAACCAAATATGTGTCATAGCATAAAGTATCTATTTAATGTAATTTTCAATCGTCAAAAGACTCCATATATGTGTGGTTGACGGAGAGAGAAAGTATAAATTCTAGAGAGATAGTATTTATGCGAGTTACCATTGGAAGAAGAGATCATAAATCCTTGAGAGAGAGAGAGTGACTTCTCTTCTAGAGAGAGAAAGTGAAATCATAGAGTTGTATATCACTACGCAGAGAAAGAGAGAGAGAGAGAGAGATCGAGAGGACATAACGACGGAAAAAATGTAAACAAATAAAATCACCATTTCACAACTCATGCCATTAGAGTCAAATATACTCGCAACGCATGCGATCAGAGTCAAATAATCCACAGCATATAAACATGCGATAAAGTAAAAAATCATGCAGAATAGAGACAACACTAATTTCAGAGTTAAATATAATACACAACATATATAAATGTGATGAAGTCAAAAATAATGCCAGATAGAGACAATACTAATTTTCCCAAGCAATTGCTTTTTGAAACAACATAAGTTTGAGGATGTAAGTACATTCGCAAAACTGCCACAGGATAAGATCAAAATTAGAGTACAAAAAAGGATAGTCGCCATAAATGTAATGGTCACTCTAAAAGGCAAGTAATTTGCTCCCAAATAGATTGCAAAATGCTTCATATCTTTTGCTTGAAATTTGAAATCCTTTGCTGCATAAACAATGTTTTTTCAAGATAAATAATCACAAGTATAATAAACCAAAATAAATACAGAAAAATAATTTCATATCATAGATCACTATTCTAGTTGAGTGAAAGAAGCATACCAAACCAGTTGTAATTAAATGGAGGGAGAAATCATCCTTGGTTGTCCAAGAATAAAAGCGATGTCCATTGGTGAGAGGGTTGGTTGATGAATAATCATGTGCTCCTTAGGTTCAAGTCCGAGCACTTTTGTGTACACATAGTACATATGTTTGCATGCCAAAAAGGATTTGTTGGTATTCTCGCTTCTGAAAATCCGGACACGTGCATGCTGGACTCTGTTTTATATGAATCTCATAACTATTTTCAGTGAGAACTCGGAAAATTACATGCTCTTGAGACCTTTTCACTTCATCCAAAAATATAATTGTCATACTATTACATGCTTCCAATTTCTTCATGGCCTCTTTAGAGATTCCATGCCTCCACTTTTTCTTCCTCGAGCTGCCACCACCTTCTTTGCAGTCGCCAACAAGAGGTTGTGGATTTTCCATTGAATTCTCTGTCCGAAATCCACTCTGATGCAGCGCGGAAAGTTCCTGTGTGGAGATATCTGTCCCTCTTGCTACTGGCCAAACATTTGGAGCAGGAGGTAAATCTTTGACTTGTCTTTTGATTGATTGGGTATGCAAAATATCATGATTACAAAACCATAACCATTGCTCGATTGTTTTACCCTTGAACATTCTTTCGGACCATATACATGGAGCAACAAGACCAATTGAGCGACTATGCAAGATATTGTCACAATTTTTTCTCCTTACTGTTCCAAAAAATTTTCTTTGACTTTGAATGGACATTCTCCTGAGGGCCCACTGAGTACGTGGCACATCACTCTAAAACACATTGTTTGTTTTAGATGACAAAGGTGTGGTTGTTTCTTTTTGAGATCCAATATCATCATCACTGTCACTAATTTGCAGCGGAGTGTTAGAAATACCTGGTCCTTGGGTATCAAACTTGATTTTTTTGGTCGACCGCGATGGTTTTGTTGCTTAGATTCCATGACATATTCTGGCCGATGGGAGCTACTTGTTCCTGTTATGCCCCTCTTTTTGCGTTGTACTTTTTCTTTGTCTCCATGCAAAATTGGCTGCGCATACATGGCAGTCCCTGCAAGAGCCTCGTGTAATAGATGGACCACGTTGGTTGGAGTTGGAGTTTGCTGAGATTCAACTCGAGAAAGCAAGGTCTCCATTGTGGGACCCGTTCCTATATAACGCCCAGTAGTATATCCCAAACACTTTGCACATTGAATATATGAGTTTATAACATCTGTTACACATGCATCATACAAGGATATTTTTCCCTTTCCACCTTCACCTGCTAACCAACTGGCATGTACACTTTCTGATAAATTAACATTGGGAATTTGTGCCCGCTCCCACGGACTTAGACCACCCTATGAAATGCAAAAAAACATGAATTAAAATTTATAAATTTCATGTATGAAAAGAAATTTTTCTAAAAATATAGATTGTCATAAAGGTACTTACATCTGTTCCAATTCCTCCCCAGTGTGAAATTCGTTGCTCCCACCATTTAAACCATCTGCTCACTCTTGTGATGATCTCTGTAGATAGATGTTGTCTCCAACACTTTTGAATTGAAAGTGCCTTTTGAGATGCAAGCACAATGGTCTTACAAGCTCTCCAGTCCTCACACATATCAATGTGTTGATTTGTTAGATGTTGAGGTATCCACTTTTTAGCATATTTGTGGAGACTCTGCTCCCAATGAAATAGGCATGATCGTTCACGTCCCTCCATGATATTATCTGGCTTGCCATTGAAGACTGTTCGAATAGCATTCCAATTTGCACCAGCTTCATAAGACATAAAACCTGCAAAGTCAGCTGCACCATGTCCGTACTTTTCCATTGTTGAATTAAGGCTCTCCCAAAAAATAACTTGAGTCTTTGCATCCTCCTCTTTAGTTTCACATATAGCAATTATTTGTAGTGATCGTATGTTGCAAGATATTCAACATAAACATTTTCACACATCTTCTTTTATTTAATGATAAAAAAATACGAGATATTTAAATACTTAAAGATTACCTTGGATCATAAACTGAGCATGACATTGTTGCCCATCCATCTATTCTATGGGTAAAATCAAAATGTACCCACGCATTTCTCAAGTCACCAGTTTCAGTTCTTTTCATCCGATTTACTAGATCAATCCCAGAACCTGGTCCTTTAGTGGACATTTTAAATAGGAAGCACTTGTCATCCTCTTCACCCTGTCCAGGAAATCTACTCCCATGAAAAAAAGGAAACATGCACTTTTTTTGAAGCAATAAAATATTATCATATCCATCCCCAATAACAGCACCTTGACTCTTTCTCTCCTTTGAAACAATTGAAGAAAACCTACACGATGCATCACAAGAAGGCTAAATTTATAATAGTTAAAAAATTAACAAATTCAACGAACCAAATTGAGTTTTCTTACCCTTT